>NC_081406.1:78164408-78464408 GCF_030272615.1 Cryptomeria japonica | reverse complement strand
ATCTTCTGTGCTTGCTGATCACTACTATCATGTCACTTTTCTTCTATTTTTGCTCGCATACATTGTTCATCAACAGTTTCCTATTTATGAACAATACCTAACCTCTTAATCTCCTTGATCACATTTCCCATGATCAATCTTAGCCATCGGATCTTTAAAACGTGACAAGGTTCATTGTATCCTTTGATCTGAAAATGTTTTACCTTGCCTTGGAACTTGTGCTAGGTTATGACCGTTCAATCTGCGCTGTAGATCTTATCTCTTTTATTTTTGATATCGTTGATCCTCAAAAAACTTCTTGCATGACATACCAATCATCTGATCAACTCTTGCTCATTGGTATTATACATTTAATAATGTATTTATCCATCCAATGCATTCTGTTATTACTCAGTTGTTACTCGGTAAATACTGAACTTCACTCGATAGATGTTCTGCCTTCTTTAACTGATAGTGATAACCTTAGGGTTTATCGACTAGCATCTTGCTCGGTAACATAGAACAATATCAAGCCTTAACTAATTCTATATCTTGAAATCTTTTCTTCTTATTGTGCAGTCTTTGAATACTCATATATGGGATATCAAAACAATCAAAACAACATAATCTCATCACTATCTAACTCAGTAATAGTTGCCCATTGAATAACTTATTATTCCCCTTTTATATTCACATTCATTCTGTGTCTCTTACCGACATCTTTATACTTACCAAAACATACTCATTAAGATATGGCAACATCATACTGAATCAAAAAATCAATTGCTTGACATCAATGACAAAATAATGTTATTAAGATAGTAATCATCCTTTCTCAATTATATCAACAATCTCCAACAACCTTCTCAATATCCTCATACCAACAAACTTATTGAGATGCTAACAATCTCCCACTTTGGCATTGATTGAAAAACCAACTTTAATGGCAATACCAACATGATTTATTTCAATTGATTCGAATTCGGATTGTTGTTTAAACTTCTCTGAAATTTTCTGGAATTCCCCCCTAGTCATTAGTCTTCTCCCAGCTTCTTATATTACTTCCTTACAAATTAGTCTTCTCCCGCTTTGACAACAATGCCAAAAGGAAAAAACTAATTCAAGATTTCTTCCTTTTTGAAGTAATTTCCTTGCAGTCTCATTCACAGTCAGAGCATCTTTGTCTTCAATCATTTTTTCTTGTACAACTTTAGGTAACCTCCTAAAGTGTGTAAAGCAACATCAACTCATAAATAGTCATCCTTTAGATTCATAGAATTGATGCTTTCACCGAACTATGTCAGTGAGTACTAGATAGGGGTAGGACACCTAACTGACTTCTAAGATACTCAAAAGTGTCCCTTAGCAATGGCTTTGTGAAAATATCTGCTATTTGTTCCTTTGAACTGATATATTCTAGCACAACTTTCTTCTCTTGAACTTCTTCTTTGAGATAATGATACTTTATAGAGATATGCTTTGTCTTAGAGTGCATTAGCGGATTCTTTGAAATGTTAATGGCACTAGTATTATCACAAAATATAGTTACTGGCTTGGTAACTTTCTCATTCATACCTTCCAACAGTTGTTTGATCCATGCTATATTGGTACAATTCAATGCTGTAGCGACATATTCAGCTTCAGCTATTGACTGTGAAATGCATCCTTGTTTCTTGCTAAGCCAACTTACTAGTCTATCTCCCAAAAAGAAAGCTCCACCGCTTGTGCTTTTCCTGTCATCAATGTTTCCTGCCCAATCAACATCAGTATAGACTTTTAAGTCAAAAACATTTCTCTTTTGATAGACTAAGCCATAATCTTCAGTACCTCTCAGGTATCTGAGAATTCTCTTCATTGCTGTCAAATGAGTTTCTTTGGGATTTGCAGAAAATCTTGCAACTATACCTACTGCATGTGCTATATTTGGCCTGTTGTGAACCACATATTGTAACTTTCCAATCATGGATCGGTAAAGTGTCTCATCAATAGATGCAGATTCATCACTCTTTGATAGTTTACAATTGGTAGTCATAGGAGTACTTACAGGTTTAGAATCTTCCATTCCAAATTTCTTCAAATTTCCTTTATATACTTGGACTGAGTAATGAAAATCTCATTTTTCATTTGTAGTATTTGCAAACGTATAAAATACTTTATTTCACCAATTAATGACATCTCAAATTCTTTGCACATTTCATTTCCAAAGTTCTTGCATAAGGAGTCATTTCCACAAAAAATAATATCATCAACAAATATAGCTGAAAGTAGTATACCATTGTTTTCATCATTTTTCATATACATGTTGTTGTTTTCACTTGTCCTTATAAATCCAATCTTGATCAAATAAGAGTGCAGTCTTTCATACCATGCTCTAGGTGCTTGCTTTAAACCATATAATGCTTTGTTCAGCTTACATACCTGATCTTTATTCTTGTCTTCAATAAATCCTTCAGGTTGTTCAATATAAACTTCTTCTTCTAGTATACCATTCAAAAATGCAGATTTAACATCCATTTGATATACCTTGAAATTTTTGTAAGCAACATATGCCAACAATATTCTCACTCCTTCAAGTCTTGCCATAGGTGCAAAAGTATCACCATAATCAATTCCTTCTTCTTGAGCATATCCTTTGCAAACTAGTCTTGCTTTGTTCCGAATGACCTCTCCTTTTTCATTTAGCTTGTTTCTAAAAATCCACTTTGTACTAATTACATTTTTCTCTTTTGGTCTTGGGACCAGTGTCCATGTTTCATTCTTCTTGATTTGTTCAATTTCTTCTGTCATAGCATATATCCAATCTTCGTTACTAAATGCCTCTTTTACTATCCTCGGTTCAAATTTAGATATCAGACATGTGTTTTGTCTCAGTTTGTTCCTTGTCATCACTAGATCATCCTTATCTCCTATAATCTGACTTGATGCATGAGTTCTTTTGACATACTTGGCTAATATGGGCTCGGTATGCTCTATTTGATCTTCTTCATCACTCGGTAATTGAGTACTTTCTTCATTTTCTTCATCAACTTTCTCGGTAGGATTTCTCGGTTGAACATAAACAAATTCTTCATAATTTTCTGGTTCTTTGGAATTTCCTTCATCATTTCTTTATGTAAATTCATCAGTTTTCACATTTGCACTTTCTACTATTTTGTTAGATGATTTGATCAGACATTTAAATGCTTTACTTCTAGAAGAATAGCCAAGAAATGTTCCTTCCTCGCTTTTCTGATCAAACTTTCCATTTCTGTCATCTTTGTGAACATAACATCTACTTCCAAATATTTTAAAATAACTTACATTAGGTTTCTTATCATACCAGTGTTAGGCCCAATATGGAAAGCTAATGTACTGAGAGGGGAGGGGTGAATCAGTACTTCAAAACTTTTCTTCAACAATATCTTTACTGATATGCATAAACCAAAAATTGTTGTAACATAACATAAAGCTAAAACAAATAAATAACAATCATACATGATTCACTCCATAACACATATATTTTGGTTATGCATAAACTCTTGGTTAGAGAGAAAAAGTGCAATGGGGATGGCACCCACAACTTCACTATTGCAATAATAAAGAGTGCTCGGTTAGAGCTACATGTTCAACTATTTCTGATAGCTTACCCTGTTAGGAGTATCAAGATCGTTAGATCTACCTTGCTAAAGGATTTTACAACACTTAAACTAAAATATTGCACCTGGTTAAAGGCTTTACAATTTATAGACTTTGTTAGAGTCTTTTACCCTATTAAAGGTTTCTCTTACAACATCAAAATATTACAATAAAATCTTTACAAATATCTGCAACTTTACATCTGGAATGTTATAGCAAATTCTATGTGCTCAAAATGAGATTACCTTGCTTATAGAATACCTTGGTAACCCATAAAGTAACTCGGTAAACCCTTCTGTTTACTTTGTTCTTTGACTGTTCTCTGAAATCCTTCTCGGTGACCTCTATGTCTCTAACAATCTCAATACTCAGTGCTTTCACATAATTTTTCTTTTCACATATGTCTGTCTTCACACTCATACACACATACCTCTATATCTTTTTTTTATCTGATCCCAATCCATGCTGTATAAATAGATCTCTTATGTCGGTGATCTGGTTCATTGCTTCAATCTTACAAACATGATTTATTGAATGAATAACCATACAAAATACTTCATTGGTTAGATGACCTTATAATCATACACAATCCTTAAGTGCAATTTCCAATGTGATAACAATTCTTTTGCTCCTCGATCTTGTAACATGTTTCCACACATGTGTCTAGGTTCAATGAATCTGGTAAAACATTTCACTTGATGTATATCAACTCAGTGTATCATTATTCTGAATCGGTAGACATAGAATGTTACTCGGTAGATAGCTCGGTATATACTAGGCTCTATGACTACTTTCTTCTATAACCGACTGCACTATGCTTACAAACTGAATATTTCGGTAGTAGTAACCGACTAGAGTATATAGAATGACTTTGGATATAAAACTAATGGCAACTTAATAAGTAGTAACAACCAAATTTCATATGGTGTCTTCAAAGTTCCTTTCTTCAGTTGTACTCGGTTCAGGGTGTAAACTGCAGTGCTGATTGCTTCTCTCCAAAATGTTTGAGGTACCCTCTTTTCTATCATCAGGATTCTGGCACAATCTACAATTGATCTGTTTCTTTTTTTCAGCTATCCCATTTTGCTGAGGTGTTCTCGGTGCAGACACTTGTCTCTTTATACCATGATCATTGCAAAATAGGTTAAATTCATCAGAAATGAATTCTCCTCCTCTATCAGATCTTAGACATTTCAACTATCTTCCTGTTTCTTTTTCAACTCTAGCCTTATACCATTTGAACATTTGAAAGGCTTCTAATTTTTCTTTTAAAAACATGTCTGACATCATTCTTGAGTAATCATCCACAAATAATATGAAGTATTTATCTCCATAATAATTTTGAACTTTCATAGGACCACAAAGATCAGTGTGCACTAGATCTAAAATTCCTGTAGAAGTGTAGGACTTACTTGTAAAGCTTGACTTTGTCATCTTACCCATCTGGCATCCTAGACATATTGCATTCTCAGGTTTTTCTAGGCTCGGTAGACCTCTTACTCGGTGCTTCTTACTTATTTTGATCAGGTTGTCAAAATTTACATGACAAAACCTTTTATGCCATAACCAGGTATCTTCTAGTTTACCATACAGACAATTGTTCTGAGTTGAGTCAAGATGAAATGTATTACCTTTTTTTTGTGTCCCAGTAGCAGCCAGCTTTCCATGTTTGTCATGAACTTTGACACATCCCTTATGGAATTCTATTCGGTATCCTGTATTGTTTAGTTGTGCTACACTCAACAAATTGTATTTCAAACCTTCAACCTAGTATACATCATCACATTTAGCATTGTCAAGAAGTGTTATAGATCATTTACCTTTCACCGTACATGGTGCATCATTACCAAATCTTACATATCCTCCATCATAGTCTTCTAATTTAACAAACTTGTGTTTATCACCTGTCATGTGATGTGAGCATCCACTATCTATGATCCAAGAATCATTTTTATTTATGTGAGATATTAGGTTTTTTTCTTCATACCTTTCTTCATCTGATCCATCTTTGATAGCCACATAAACAACTTCCTCTGTATCAGTCCCATCAGATTTATCATCGTTGGATTCCTCATTTGCTACTAGGCATGTCTTTCTATATTTCCTTCTGAAGTCTCAGTGTCCTCTGTATTGGTTGTTTTTCTGTCTGTCATGTCAGTATTCTCTCTTTTCACTAGATTCTTTGTCAGGACAGTTAGAAGCCATATGTCCTATTCTATCACAGTTAAAACATTTTAAAGGTAACTTTCCTTTATACTTACCTTTGCCTCTCGATAACCTTCTGGCTAATAATGCTTCAAACTCTTCTTTCTTTCTGATTTCTTCATATAGTTTGTGTACCTCTTCCATGTTTTTGTGAAATCTTTCACTTGCTCCACTATGATTTCCTTTAGTATACTTATACATTCTATCATTGTAATCATCAGATTCACCAATATGAAAAGAACTAAAAGCAGATTCAACTTTATTTACCGAGGAAACACTATTATCAAAATTAATTAACTCAAATGCATGTAGCTTACCGATAGTAGCATCCAAAGAGACTAGCATGTTTATCATAGACCTTAATTCATTGATTACAGAGACTCGAATGGCATAAGTAGGTAGAAGTGTTCTAAGAAACTTACTTGTTACATCCTTTTCTTCAATAGTTCCTCCTGCTCCTTTGATTTGATTTACAATTTCCTTTAACCTTGTACTATATTGGGTTATGTTCTCACCTTCATTCATTCTCATGGATTTAAGTTGACCTCTTAGACTGTCTACTTTTTCTCTCTGAACATGTTCATCGCCACCATACATAGATATAAGCTTGGTCCACATCGCTTTGGCATCATTGCAGCCTTCTAGATCATTAAACTCTGAGTCGGTTAATGCTGATGTTATTTCAATCATAGCTTGAATATGTTCTTTCTTTGCATTTATCTCTTCCATTGTCATCGGGTTGGTGCTAGGTGTTATGTAATCATTATCTAGATAATATGTTGCAGAACATGTTCATCGCCACCATACATAGATATAAGCTTGGTCCACATCGCTTTGGCATCATTGCAGCCTTCTAGATCATTAAACTCTGAGTCGGTTAATGCTAATGTTATTTCAATCATAGCTTGAATATGTTCTTTCTTTGCATTTATCTCTTCCATTGTCATCGGGTTGGTGCTAGGTGTTATGTAATCATTATCCAGATAATATGTTGCATATTCTCCAATTCTTGATAAATGCAGCTTCATCATTTTCTGCCATGTGGAGAAACTTGACTTGTTCAGCTTTGGTGCATCCCTTTTATACATCTTCGGATCTTGCCTCAAGTACCTTTAAACTTTTCTTCTGGAGTCCAAAGCTCTGATACCAATTGTTAGTTAAGATGAGAGGGGGGGGCATGAATCATAAAAACTCACAATACAATATATTCACCAGATTCAACCTCGGTAGCCTTTACTGATATGCAACTATGACTATAAATCATTCAATACTCATAAACAGATACACTTAAAACATCATAACACATTTAACACTAGATTTAACGTGGAAACCCGAAGAGGGAAAAACCATTGTGAGATTTTGGACCCACTAAGAAATATACCCTTCAAGAGTATGCTCGGTTAAAAGCTAATCCAGTTATAGATTACAAAAACACATTGCTAGATGTGACCCAGTTAAGGGATTTCCCTCATACTTGTTAGAGTCTTGCACTTTGTTAGAAGTGACCTTTTCAAAGGATTTCAAACACTCATTTAGAATGTTACCTTGCTAGAGGGTTTACAAATAAGACTGTTAAGTCCACTCGGTTAAGAGATTTCTTGTCACTTACAAAATAAATAACAGTAATAAAATATATCTGCAACTTCACATCTGAAATGCTAAAGCAGATTCTATATGCTCAAAACAATCTTGTCATAAGACTTATGTTGCTTCTTGCTGGGCTTCTCAATTTGTTCTTCAATCAGATCTTCAATCTTCTATGCTCGTTGATCACTACTATCATGTCACTTTTCTTCTATTTTTGCCTGCATACATTGTTCATCAACAGTTTCTTATTTATGAACAATACCTAACCACTTAATCTCCTTGATCACATTTCCCATGATCAATCTTAGCCATCAGATCTTTAAAATGTGACTAGGTTCATTGTATCCTTCGATCTGAAAACATTTTACCTTGCCTTGGAACTTGTGCTAGGTTATGACCGTTCAATCTGCGTTGTAGATCTTATCTCTTGTATTTTTGATATCGTCAATCCTCAAAAAACTTCTTGCATGATATACCAATCATCTGATCAACTCCAGCTCATTAGTATTCTACATTTAATAATGTATTTATCCATCCAATGCATTCTGTTATTACTCGGTTGTTACTCGGTAAATATTGAACTTCACTCGGTAGATGTTCTACCTTCTTTAACCGATAGTGATAACCTTAGGGTTTACCGACTAGCATCTTTCTTGGTAACATAGAACAATATCAAGCCTTAACTAATGCTATATCTTGAAATCTTTTCTCCTTATTGTTCAGTCTTTGAATACTCATATATGGGATATCAAAATAATCAAAACAACATAATCTCATCACTGTCTAACTCGGTAATAGTTTCCCATTGAATAACTTTTTATTCCCCTTTTATATTCACATTCATTCTGTGTCTCTAACCAACATCTTTATACTTATCAAAACATACTCATTAAGATATGGCAACATCATACTGAATCAGAAAATCAATTACTTGACATCAATGACAAAATAATGTTATTAAGATAGTAATCATCCTTTCTCAATTATATCAACAATCTCCAACAACCTTCTCAATATCCTCATACCAACAAACTTACTGAGATTCTAACAATCACCTTTTGTGAAAATGCTAACAGGTGCGATGGTGATTTATGATTGTCGAGTTGGTATAGTCGACATGTGCGAGCTTCGTGAGTGTACAGAGGATGAGCTCCAAATCAAAGGTCGATATGAGATCCCTTGGGAGGCGATGTATTATGATTGCCTCACCATTGTATTGTGTAGTATAGTAGTAGGCTTATTTATTTTTGATAGGACACATGGTTTCTTAGTTGGTTGGGATAGAATTATATATGACATAATTGTGTACAAATGGGTATTCACATAGGGTCCTTATCTGCTTGCCACTTTGTACCATCAGATGAATGATATTGTGTATCTTAGACAAGTATCTATCGGATGTGAGGCTATATTACTCCAGGTTTGGATATGGGAGCATATAGCTATTGCTCGATCGACTGTTCATGTAGATTTTTAGGATGAGTAGCCATATGTGTATAGGTATACACTAGGGATTAGGCATAGGGATGTAGGGAACATCCTATATTGGAAGCATCGGTTTGATATATTGCAGTTTTTTATTTGGAGGCCTTACCTTGGTTGCACCAGTTGGGATGATGATGCGCTACACTTGCCTTATTGCCGACCATAGAGATATTTGATTGGTCGTCACGTGGGTCAGTTCAGGATCATTGATATTCATCTCCCAGGTTGTGTACTCTGACAGTTTGGAGAGATACAGGGCATACTTGATGTGACAGCCTATTTCACTCGGACATGTCGGGAGGTTGGGAATTGGGGGGAATGTGTTCAGCCATATGTTTCTATTGTTGAGTTTGATTCACTTCTTCCTATGCAATGGGGTTGGGGAGTTGGGTCGATGGATCCAAGAATGATGCCTCAGTATGATGGTTGGTGGTTTCCACGTAGACCAGTCCCTTTGACAGATCCTACCATTCCTATCTCACCACAATAGATTTGGAACTAGAGGCCATGAGGAGGGAGGCGGAGAGGAGGATGGGATGGAGGAGGTAGATGGGATGGTGGAGGAGGATGGGTTGCAGCGATTTCTGTAGCAAGTGAGGAGGAGGAGGTAGAGGAGGAAGATGAGGATGTAGACATCGATGGAGACACTGAGTCTGGTAGCGAGGATGATGGTTCATCTTCTAGATCATCTAGAAGCGAGGTAGATGAGGGGGAGAACTCACATGATAGTGATATGCCAGAGCTTGAGGATTCTCATGTTGCAGAGGGAGGAGTTGATGATGACAATGATTCATAGGACTTGAGAGCATGGATCAAGAGCTTGGAGGATGCCTTGGCGAGGGAGAGGCAGGGGAGATAGGATGATAGGGCCTTATTCTAACAAGAGTATGTTGTTGTTTTTATAGAAAGGGATCAGGCTAGAGCTGAGCGAGATGATGCACATCAATGTGCATATCTAGTTCAAGATGCATATGATCAAGAGTTTGCTCTTGGCATAGATATATAGACACAGTCTGATATACTTTACTATATTACTCAGGAAGAATTATGCTATAGATAGCTCTATCAGGGTATAGTTCCTGAGGGATAGAGGGCTCCTAGTTATAGCGAGTTCAAAGGTTGATCGACCTCTAGCAAGTCTACATTGTGGAGGACTAGCAACGGGGGTGTTATGGGTCCACCTCGGGCATCGCCAAGACATCCGAGAGTAGGATCCAGTAGGTAGGATCCTCTTGGTGATAGAGGCAGTTGGTTGACATTATTGATGATGTTACTTGAGTCATTGGGCCTTTGTTGTATATTATGACACATTATCATTTTTGAGTTATATTGATATGTAGTTTTGGTGGCGATCTATATGCTTGTGTTCTGTTGATGATGCATGTTTCTATTTTACAGTCTATATGATTTTACTTATGCTTTTTATGTGATGCATGATTCTATCTGATGCAGTTCTATATGATGATCTTAAATGTTGTTTATATGATGTATGATTTAAAAATGAATGCAATGTTATGTGATTAAATGCACTGCAATTTAAAGTGTATGCGACTGACTTTAATGAATGCAACTATAAACATGATTAAAATGATAACACACTTAAATGAAATGAAACTAATATGATAATGTGACTAATATGATAATGCAATGAATATGACAATGCAACTAATATGATAATCCAAGTAAATGAATCAGCTATATGAATGCAACTAATTTTTTTTGTTTCAAATGTGCTAGAATATTATTTTATCCTTTTGACTCAATTAAAGTAGAAGAAATGTTAGTAGGATGAAAAAAAAATGATGAGAGAGAGATAATGTTAAATGATGGAATGATGAAAAAGATAAATTAAGTCAATCCATGAAAAATGATGATCTTGATTGATACAATCAACATGATGAGAAATGAAATGATATGATAGATGATTAATGATTCTTTGTGTCTTTATTCATAGTGCAACATATTTTTATCACTGAGCCTTATTTTGTAACAATGAAGTTGCGTACATCAGGGTATAAAGAACGAAGACATGAAGATATCTCATTGCAAGAACAAACATGTAGCAGACAAGGAGTGAACCCTCCATTTTGGGAATGATGCTAGGAGTCAAGGTATGTGTGGCGTTCAAATATTGAATGCTCTTATCATAGACACCCATAACACTATTGCCCTAGAACTTCATTGGTTCACACCACAAACAACAAACAAAGAAAAGGAGCATGCTCATCATAGCTCCTCTAGTCACTTTTGGACATCCTTGAGTAGCATAGAAACATGATCTTCGCTAATTGATAAAAGAAAAAAACCAAATTAGACAAAACTCGACAACTTTAGTGATTGTGCCTTTGTTTTGATTTGTTTGATGTGATGATTGATAATGTCTGATCTCATAAAGTTGCGGACCTCGTTTAAGACAGATCTGTCTGATTTTGAGTGTATCCTCTTTTGTTTAAGACAAGATAATGATCATATTGATATGGATATTGATACGATTGATAAGACAGTTTGATCAGTTTGGTTGTAGATTTTTTATAAGTTAGTTATATCCTTTGTTTGACTTCGTGTGAAGTGTTTGCTAGATATCTGCTAGGGTATTAGTTTCTCGTGAGACATTTTATTGCAAGTTTTCTAATTAATTGATTTTTTTATGTTTTTGTGCTTTTTTTGGATCATTTTCGAATGTTTTTGGTACTTTTTTTAATTTTCTAATGTTTTTGTGTCCTTTTAGGATCATTTTTTGAATGTTTTTGTTTTGATTTTTTCTTTTCTAATGTTTAAGTTTTTTACGACTTTTTTTCAAATGTTTTTGGTATTTTTCTTTTTTAAGTTCTTAGGAGTTTTTTCAGGATTTTATCTAATTTTTAGGTTTTTTTAGGACTTTATCTAATTTTTAGGATTTTTTCAAGACATTATCTGAGTTTTAGGATTTTTTCATTCACTTTTTACAACTTTTAGTATTTTTCATGACTTTTTATGATTTTTTATGATTTTTTCATGACATTATATGATTTTTAGGATTTTTTCAGTTATGCCTCCAATATGTAGATCTATGATGACATGATGATCTACAACATGCATATGGAGACAATGAATTTTTGGCATGACATGCTAATGCAGTATACATGATGAAGATGCAGTTCCTATTTGAACAAGGATGATTGTGTTTGTTTAGAATTTTGTTATACACCAATTGAATTGGAGATGCAAAACATTTCTTAGATAAGCAGTCAATCAATCCTTAAGATCCTCTGGAATATGAAAATTAACACACTTAATGGCTAGGATTTACAAATGGAGACGCATAAAACTTCCCCATTGATTCTCTAAACTTTGATCTTCTTTTGCTCATGTTTGTGCAAATGAGTTAATTATTTCTCTTGTGTTCACTAAAGATCCTTGGCATCCTATATAACTAGCTACGTGGATTATTCTAACTTCAAAATCATCCTGGATAGAGCCTTGTTGCTAGGAAGCTTCAAGGGATCTGATGGTTATACACTGTAATCTCTCAAATATTGCTCCATTGTTGGTAGGCATCCATAGGCCTGATGGAGTTATTCACATATTCCCATAGTCAAGTTTTTGTCGCACTTGTATACATGACATTTCAATTATATATCATTGCTCTTTTGCCTTCAGATGGATATCAACATAGCACTTTTTTTTCCTTTTTTTCTTGTCTTGACTTGTAAGTAATGAAACCTACTTGGGTATGATGATTACAATGGTGTTGAAGCAAAGTTTTAGATTTTTCACTAGTCATATTATCAAGTACGTGTCTAAAATGAATTAAAAATTTTGTTAATGTGTGAGATATAGCAATTGATAGATTGTGGGTTATCAAAGAACAAATAGTGGAATCTCTACCCAACCAAAGGAAAAGCATCATCACAGGGTGATGCTGAAAATCAATGACTTCAGGATCTCAAAATCTTCATGTCTGAATATCTAAGAAAGGAGACAACCCTTGTTTCTCTTGAATGCAAATGGATGATAAATTTGGATAGTTGCCTTGTTTTATTGAATCAACTACATGAACAAGTAGTAATGATATGCAGCTACATGAAAAAGTAGTAATGATATGTAGCTACATGTTGTGCAATGATTAATATGTGATGCAATGCAGTAAGGAAATATGCAAATGCAATGTTGAATTTAAAAATGAACCCTTCCCTTAGATGTAATATCATTTTAGGTGCATACTATTCATAGGATCAAGGAGTGACTCTCCTTCCATGGTAACCGTAGGTGTCATTGCCAACAACTCTTGCGATGATGAATGGTCCCAACAAGTTAGGTTCAAACTTACCTGGTCATTCTTGCTCTGCTAAGTTTCTTTGATTTTATTTAAGGACAAGATCTCCCACTTCAAAACAACGTGGTCTCGCCCTTTTTTTGTAGCTTCTTCTCATTTGGTTTTGATAACCTTGTAGGTGATTTAGAGCAGTTTGTCTCTTTTCATCTAATAATTCCAACTCTTGCAATCTGGACACTTTGTAATCTTCCTTGGATATGATTTTCTTTAGAGATACTCTTAGGGATGTCAATTTTAACTCAATAGGTAAAATATCTTCTGTACCATATACTAATGAATACAGTGTAGCTCTTGTTGTAGTTTGTACACCACTTCTGTAGGCCCAAAGAGGAGGATTGAGCTAAATGTGCCAATCACATCTTGTTTCAGTGACAACTTTCTTTAGAATTTTCAAGATTGTTTTGTTTGTTTCCTCTTCTTGTCCATTGCTTTCAGGATAATATGGAGTTGCAAATCATTACTAGATGTGGAACTAGTCACAAAGTTCACTTACTTCTTGGTTCTTGAATGGTCTTCCATTATTTCTTACAATGCACATTAGGACTCCATATTTGTAGATAATGTAATTTAGAATGAACTGTGCTATTTGTTTGTTGGTAGTGTAAGTCATAGTGATTCCCTCAACCCAGTCTATAAAATATTATATGGCATTAATAATAAACTTATATCCATTAGATGAGGGAGGGTTGATTTTCCCTACTAAATCAAGCTCACATTGTGAGAATGGCCATGATGATCTGATGGGTTGAAGCTCCCATGCAAGTATGTGAATCTGACATTGTCTACATTTTTATACATATTTGTAGGCATCCTTCTCCATTTTTGACTAGTAGTATCCTATTCTCAATAGTTTCTTGGCTAAAGTTGGGCCACTAACATGGGTGCCACAGATTCCATCGTGAACTTCCTTCAGGGCTTGTTGTGCTTCTTCATAATTGAGACACCTAAGCAAGATGGCATCCAAACTTCTTCTATGCAATGTGTCTGCAATAAGTGTGTATCTAGATGCCTATCGTATGAGGGTCTTTCTTTGATTGGATGAAAGATATGGAGGCATATACTGATCATGTAGATATGAGTAGACTTCTTGATACTAGGTGGATTCAGGTCCTTCTTTGACACAAACATATTCTAAAGAAGGTATTTCATATGAAGGTACCATCAATTTCTCTACTACGAACTCAAACTGAGTTCCATTATTTGACATATCAAGGAGAGATCCCATAGTTGCCATTGCATCGATGACTTTTTTATGTACTCTGGAGATTTTCTCAAAACAGATGTTGGAGAACTGTTGCTTGAGTTCTTCTACCAACTATTTGTAGGGTGTGAGCTTATCATCCCTGGTGTCATAATCATCATTTAATTGGTTGATGATAAGCTAAGAATCCCCATAGACTTGTAATTCTTTGATCTTCCATTGCACGACAATATGAAGTTCTATTACTAGTGCTTCATATTCATCTATGTTATTAGTGCATGGGAAACTTATTTTGAATGACTTGGGAATAAAATCACCTTGAGGGGTGAAAAATGGGATTCCTACTCCTGCTCCATGATTGGTGCATGATCCATCAAATTATAGTTTCCAAGTGATTGATGTTGTAATTATGAAGACAGATTCATTTGGGAAGTCTATCAGCATTGGATAATGGTCTTGCATTGGAGCTTCTGCCAATTGATATGCAATTATTTTCCCTTTGATTGCCTTCCTATCAACATACTCAATGTCAAACTCTCTTAGGATCATCACCCATTTAGCTAACCTTCTATTTAATGTAGCTCTTCTTAATAAATACTTGAGTGGTTCAAACTTTGCAATGAGTTGAATCTTATGACTAATCATATAGTGTCTGAGCTTTTGGGAAGCAAAAATCATTGCTAAGCATGCACACTCAATAGGAGTGTAATTTGGTTCATAGCCTATAAGGTTTCTACTAAAGTAGTAGATTTCTCTTTCTTTCCCTTGATCATCGTGTTGTGTTAAGAGAGCACCCAAAGTGGAGTTTCTGGCAGATATATATAACAATAGTGGCTTTCCATGAATTGTTGGGATTAACACTAGTGTGGTAAGTAGATGGTCTTTCAAAGCTTGAAATTCCTCCTGGCATTGTTCTGACCACTTGAATGTTACACCTTTCTTTAAAAGGTGTTGGAAATGGTGGCACTTATCTACCAATTGCACTATGAAGCATCTTATAGATTGGAGTCTCCCTTGTAAACTTCTCAATTGTTTGAGTGTTGTTGGTGCTGGCATTTCTAAGATGGCTTTTACTTTTTCTATATCTACTTCAATGCCTATGTTTGACACAATGAAGCCTAAGAGCTTTCCAGTTGTAACACCAAATACACATTTCTTAGGATTAAGCCTTACTTTGTACTATTCTAGTCTATCAAATATTTTGGCTAGAACTTTCAAGTGATCTTCTCTAGTTCATGATTTGGCTAAGATATCATCAACATAATCCTCCATGATATCATGTATCATGTCATAGAACAATGTTGTCATATCTCATCGATATGTTGCTCCTGCATTCTTTAAACCAAATGGCATGATGTTCCAAAAGTATGTTCCTCAAGGATATGTGAATTTTGTCTTTACTTGGTCTTCTGGTGCAATCTTTATTTGATTATAACCAGAGAAACCATCCATGAGTGAAATCATTTCATTTCTCGTTGTAAAATATACAATCATACAATATTTGGAAGCGGAAAATCATCCTTTGGACAAGCCTTGTTCAGATCTTTAAAGTCAATGCAGATTCTAATGCCCCTAGTGTGCTTGGTTACTGGGACTAGATTGGAGATCCACTCTGCATAGTCTATGGGTCTTATGAATCCCACATCTAACAATTTCTACAATTCAATTTTGATTAATAAGGCTATCTGTGGATGCATATTTCTTAACTTTTGCTTGTAGGGCTTTGTTCCTAGTAATAGTGGTAGATGGTGTAAAACTAATTCAAGATCTATTCCTAGCATATCTACATAGGACCATGCAAATTGATAGGCCTTTGCTTGAAAAATTGAATAAATTTCTCTTTTTTTAGAGGATTTAGTGATTGTGCCAGGTGAATTTTGTGTACATTCTCAGCATCTCCTATGTTGATCTCTTCAATTTCTTCCATTAGGAGTGTTGATTGCTCTTGACCTATTAGAAGATCATCAAGTCTACCTCTAGTCATACTTTTTTCTTCTTCCGAGTCATCTAGATTGGAGGAAGAACTTGCCTCTCCAAAATATGTTGTTCTATTCTGATCTACGGTGAATCCTGCCTTGTGGTCATCAAACGAGAATCCATCTCTGGCACCCAAGAACTCTCTTATAGCCTTGTCATTCTCAAACCAATCTCACTTTGGTTCCTCTTTTTGCCCCCAGTCTATTAAATGTGGGTACATAAGGCATGTATCTCTTTCATTATCAAAGTTTGGGCTTGTTGTTATCATGCAGACTTGATTATCAAATTGGCTTGTGAAGGAATTTGGGTCTATTTCTATATCTTCATAAAAAATTCCATCATCTACAGGTGGTAGATGATCATGATATTTGTCCACATGTTTTGTGTTGCTGCTATGGAGAGATACAAATTCATAGTCATGTGAATCAGTGATTGTCTCAACATAGGTTAATATATCTAATCTATCATCCTATGGTTTCTCTTCAATTGTAGCTAGAGGGAACTCTGTAGTATTGATGATGTGTGGAATACTCTCATGACTTGATGATGCATCTTGTTGGAGTATTCTTTAATTGACCACTATTGAAGTTTCTTGTTTGAGTAGGTGCATGAGAAGGTACTCCTTGTAGTGTAACCTTTGATCTGTGAGTTACAACAACACAATCTTTGTTTCTAGAATTTATACTGATAGTGGCCACAACTACATCTCCTTAATTGAGTGTATTAATGGTGTAGTCATAATCAACCTTTGGGTAGTTGGTTCTATTGTCTTGCATTCTTGAACCAGAAGCTTGACCTTGATTGTGTTTAACAAATGGATCTTTTTAGATCCTTTATTTGTAAGGAAAGCACAGTGCAGAAAACACTCTCCTAACACAAATTCTAAGGGGAATCAAGCAAGTATGTCTTTAAATTCTTTTGAAGAACATTAAGATATACACAGACTAATGAAAAACTAATCACACAGAAAACACAATAGAGAGATAACACCAGATTTTCATGGGAAAACCCTTACAGGTAAAAAAACCCACCACCAAAGACAGATCACTTTATTCACAGTTAACAGAAGGTTACAATAAATTTATAGATCCTCTTCATAGGCATTTGCTCTTAGAATCTATGTTCAGATCACAGTCAATACCTATGTAGAAAAATCAAGCTTCCAACATACAAGACTCCACACCATACATCACATAGTAACTTCTCTCCCTCTCTTTCTCCTGCTAGGCCGAGCATCTCAGAGTTCCAATCATTCTCAATGAGACTCTATGCCTGCTTCTTCTACTCCTTCACCTGCATTGGTTACATCTCTAGCAACATATATATCAGCCATTGATTACAACATATCGGTTAAGAATAACCGTTATGGAGTCCAACGGTCTATCATTCAGTAACATCCATCCACCTAACCAACATTGCATTTTGGTTTCCTCTAGCTACTCTGATTACATCTGTCAAATGCAGTTCACACAATATTGAGAAGGTTGTTGATGATTAATGATCTAGAAGGCTGCAATGATGCAAAGACAATGTGGACTAAGCTCATATTTGTATATGGAGGAGATGAACATGTTCAAAGAGCAAAAGTTGATAGTCTAAGAGGACAACATGAATCTATGAGGATGAATGAAGGTGAGAACATAACCCAGTACAGTACAAGACTAAAGGAGATTGTAAATCAAATCAAAGGAGCAGGAGGAACTATTGAAGAAAAGGATGTGACAAGTAAGTTGTTAAGAACCCTTCTACCTGCCTCTGCAATCCGAGTATCTGCAATCAATGAATTGAGGTCTGTACCTAATATGCTAGTTTCCTTGGATGCTACTATTGGTAAAATACATGCATTTGAGTTAAGTAATTTTGATAACAGTGGGTCATCGGTAAATAAAGTTGAATCTGCATTTAGTTCTTTTCATCTAAATGAATCTAATGATTACAATGAAAGAAAGTATAAGTACTCTGAAGGAGATCACAGTGGAGCAAGTGAAAGATTTTGGAAGAACATGGAGGAGGTACATAAACTGTATGAAGAAATCAGAAAGCAAGAAGAGTTTGAAGCACTATTGGCCAAAAGGTTACCAAGAGGCAAAGGTAAGTATAAAGGAAAACTACCCTTGAAATGTTTCAATTGTGATAAGATTGGACATATGGCTTATAACTGTCTTGACAAAGATTTCACTGAAAAGAGAGATTACCGAGATGACAAACAGAAAGATAATCATTACAGAGGACACCGAGACTTCAGAAGAAGAGATAGAAAGACATGCTTAATTGCTGATGAGGAATCTGAAGATGATAAATCAGATGAGATTGATATAGAGGAAGTTGTTTATGTAGCTATCAAGGATGGATCAGATGAAGAAAGGTATGAAGAAAAATTCCTAATATCTCACATAAACACTAATGATTCTTGGATTATAGATAGTGGATGCTCACATCATATGACAAGAGATAAACATAAGTTTGTTATGTTAGATTTGGTAATGATGCACCATGTCCAGTAAGAGGTAAAGGATCCATAACACTTCTTGATAAAGAAAGATGCAATGATGTTTATTGGGTTGAAGGTTTGAAATACAATTTGTTGAGTGTAGCACAGCTAAACAACATAGGTTACCGAATAGAATTTCAGAAAGGAATTGTCAAAGTTCATGACAAAAATGGAAAGTTAGCTGCTACTGGGACACAAACAAAAGGTAATACATTTCACCTTGACTCTACTCACAACAACTGTTTGCATGCAAAGATTGATAACACCTGGTTATGGCATAAAAGGTTTTGTCATGTTAATTTTGATAATTTGATCAAGATAAGTAAGAAACACAGAGTAAGAGGTCTACCAAGTCTTGAAAACCCTAAGAATGCTATGTGCCAAGGATGCCAAATGGGTAAGATGACAAGATCTAGCTTTACAAGTAAGTCCTACACTTCTACGGGATTTTTAGATCTTGTGCACACTGATCTTTGTCATCCTATGAAAGTTCAAAGTTATTATGGTGATAAGTATTTCATATTATTTGTGGATGATTATTCAAGGATGATGTCAGTAATGTTTTTAAAAGAAAAATTAGAAGCTTTTCAAATGTTTAAGTGGTACAAGGCTAGAGTTGAAAATGAAACAGGAAGACAACTAAAATGTCTTAGATCAGATAGAGGAGGAGAGTTCAAATCTGATGATTTCAACCTATTTTGTAATGATCATGGTATTAAAAGACAAGTCTCTACACCGAGGACTCCACAACAGAATGGAATAGCTGAAAGAAGAAACAGATCTATTGTGGATTGTGCTAGAACACTGATGATTGAGAAGAAGGTTCCACAAGCATTTTGGAGAGAAGAATTAAGCATAGCTATTTACACCTTGAACCGAGTTCAATTGAAGAAAGGTACTTCGAAGACACCTTATGAAATCTAGTATGGCAAGAAACCTAATGTGAGTTATTTTAAGATCTTTGGAAGCAAATGCTATGTTCATAAAGATGATAGAAATGGCAAGTTTGATTAGAAAAGTGAAGAAGGAACATTTCTAGGATATTCTTCTAGAAGTAAAGCATTTAAATGTCTAATCAAATCATCTAACAAAATAGTAGAAAGTGCAAATGTGAAAATTGATGAATTTGCTGAAAGAACTGATGATAGGAATTCCAAAGAACCAGAAGAATATGATGAATTTGTCTATGTGCAACTGAGAAGTCCTACTGAGATAACTGTTGAAGGAAATGAGGAAGATATCTAGTTACCAAGTGATGAAGAGTATCGTACAGAGCCTATTGAGCCTTTATTAGCTAAATATGTTAGAAGACACCATGCACCAAGACAGATTATAGGAGATAAGGATGATCGAGTGATGACAAGGAACAAACTGAGACAGAACACATGTTTGATATCTGAATTTGAACCGAGAATAGTGAAAGAGGCATTCAACAGTGAAGATTGGATAAATACTATGACTAAAGAGATTGATCAAATCAAGAAGAATGACACATGGACACTGGTCCCAAGACCGAAGGACAAAAATGTAATCAGTACAAAGTGGATCTTCATAAACAAGCTAAATGAGAAAGGTGAGGTCATTCGGAACAAAGCAAGATTGGTTTGCAAAGGTTATGCCCAAGAAGAAGGAATTGATTATGGTGAGACGTTTGCACCTGTTGCTAGACTTGAAGGAGTTAGAACATTGTTGGCATATGCTGCTTACAAAAACTTCAAGGTATATCAAATGGATGTAAAATCTACATTTCTGAATGGAATATTAGAAGAAGAAGTTTTCATTGAACAACCTGAAGGATTTGTTGAAGATAATAATAAAGATCAGGTATGTAAATTGAGAAAAGCTTTGTATGGTTTGAAACAAGAACCTAGAGCATGGTATGAAAGATTGCACTCTTATTTGATTAAGATTGGTTTTATAAGGACAAGTGAGAACAACAACATATACATGAAGAATGATGAAAATAGAATACTAATCTCAGTCATATTTGTTGATGATATTATATTTTGTGGAAATGACTCTTTATGCAAGAACTTTGGTAATGAAATGAGCAAAGAATTTGAGATGTCATTAATCAGTGAGATAAAGTATTTTATAGGCTTACAGATACTGCAAATGAAAAATGAAATTTTCATTACTCAATCCAAATACATAAAGGAAATCTTGAAGAAATTTGGAATGGAGGATTCAAAGCCAGTAAGTACTCCTATGACTACAAACTGCAAACTATCAAAGAATGATGAATCTGCATCTATTGATGAGACACTCTACCATTCCATGATTGGAAAACTACAATATGTTGTTCACAGCAGGCCAGATATAGCACATGCAATAGGCATTGTTGCAAGATTCTTTGTAGATCCTAAAGAAATACACATGGCAACAATCAAAAGAATTTTCAGATACTTGAAAGGCACTGAAGATTATGGCTTAGTATATCAGAAAGGAAATAATTTTGATTTAAAAGTTTATACTGATGCTGATTGGGCAAGCAACATTGATGACAGAAAAAGCACAAGTGGAGGAGCTTTCTTCTTAGGAGAAAGACTAGTGAGTTGGCTTAGCAAGAAACAAGGATGTGTTTCTTAGTCAACAGCCGAAGCTGAATATGTTGCTACAGCACTGAATTGTACCAACATTACATGGATCAAACAACTGTTGGAAGGTATAAATGAGAAAGTTACCGAGTCAGTAACTATATTTTGTGACAATACTAGTGCCATTAATATTTCAAAGAACCCTGTTATGCACTCTAAAACAAAGCACATATCTATCAAGTATCATTATCATCGAGAAGAAGCTCAAGAAAAGAAAGTGGTGTTGGAATATGTTAACACAAAGGAACAAATAGTTGATATCTTCACCAAGCCACTACCAAAGGACACTTTTGAATATCTCAGAAGTAAGTTAGGGGTCCTACCCCTATCTTTTACTCATTAACTGAGATCGGTGAAGGAATCACTTCAATGAATCTATTGAACATCTTTTAGGGAGTTGATGCTGGAGTGATACACTTTAGAATGTTTTTTCTGAAAGTGTACTGGAATAATATTGGGATAATACAGGAAATGATACAGGGAATAGGAATTGTAAACAAATGCTCTGACCGAGACTCAATTGATACACAACAGCAGGAAATAACTTCTTATAGAAACAAATTATGTTTTAGTTCTTTTCTTTTTGGCATTGTTGTCAAAGGGGGAGAAGACCAAGGAGAAGACCAGGGAGAAGACCAAGAAGAAGAAGGCCTACCCAGGGGGAGAGACTAAGAGATGACAACATATTGAAACCAGAAGAGAAGTCTGATGTATGGGGGAGAGCATTTCAGCATTTCAGAATCACAACAATCCGAATCTTTTAAAGGTCAAATCAATTGGTTTTGCCATCAATACCAAAGGGGGAGATTGTTGGCAATATAAAAAGGATATGGAGAAGGTTGTTGATGATTATGGACATAATTGATTAAAGATGTTTTACTATCTTGATATTATTATTTTGTCATTGATGTCAAGAAATTGATTTTCTAATTCAGTATGATGTTGCCATTTCTTAAGAAATATGTTATGAATATTATAAAGAAGTCGGTAAAGACATAGGAAAGAATATGATGAATAAAGGGATAAGTTATTCAATGGGCAACTCTATCGAGTCAGACAATGATGAGATCTTGATGTTTTAGATCATTCTAACATCATACATATGTTGTAAAATGTAAAGGGTAATACTATACTATGTTGTCAAGCAAAGAACCTAGTCGGTAAACCCTAAGGTTATCGCAGTCAGTTAATGAAGACAAAATGTCTACCGAGTAAATTTAGTATTCATCGAGTTGTAACCAAGCTATAATAGAATACATTAAATGTTTACATGTGATATTTAATGAAAGAAGCTAATGAGCTGGAGTGGATCAATGATTGGCAAGTCGTGGAAGAAGTTTGTTAACAAATCTAAGGCAATGGAAAGTCGGCAAGAAGATCTACAGCTCAGATTGAACTGCATTACCCTAACACAAGTTCCAAGGTGAATGTGCAAGTTCTGAGGCAGGGTAAAATGTTTTTAGATCGAAAGATACAATGAACCTGGACAAGATTGAAGATCTGATGGCTATTATTGATCATGGGAAATGTGATCAAGGAGATTAAGTGGTTAGAAGATTGTTTATAAATAAGGAACTATTGATAAACAATGTATGCATGCAAGTGTATGCACAGGGATGCTACATAGTGATTACCGAGCATAGAAGCTTGAAGACCTATTAGAATAACAGAGTATTGATGCCCAGCAGATAGACAAGATTAGTTCTATGTCTAGATTGTATTGAACAAATAGGAATCTGCTTTAGCATTTTAGATGTGAAGTTGCAGACAGATTGTATTACTGTTATTTTGTGAAAGTGATAGGAAATCTCTTAACCGAGTGGACTTAACAGTCTTATATGTAAATCCTCTAACAAGGTGACATTCTAAACGAGTGTTTGAAATCCTTTGACAAGGTCACTTCTAACAAAGTGAAGATCCTAACAGATCTGAGGGAAATCCCTTAACCGGGTCACATCTAGTAATGTGTTTTGTAATCTTTAACATGATTGGCTTTTAATCGAGCATACTCTAGAAGAGTATATTTCTTAGTGGGTCCGAAATCCCATAGTGGTTTTTCCCTATTTGGGTTTCCACATTAAATCTGGTGTTATGAGGTTTATATTGTTCATATGCTTTTGAGTTTGCATGTTTGACAGTTTTTGATTATATGACTGATATATGTTACCGAGGTTGAATCTAATGTTTTTATGGATGAATAAGTTTGTATGATTCACCCCCCCCTCTCATCTTGTTGGCTATTGGATCTGTACTTATATTAAGTATCAAAACTATCAAGGATGACTTCAAACCTACTTCTTTGAGCTCCTTTACACTTATAGACAGGAAGACAGACTCATTGGGTATCGATATAGCAAACCGAGACCACTCTCAATGACCGATACTTGCTTTGATATGTCGAGTTCATCAACAAATGTTATACTGATAGAGCTCACAGATTTTCTTCACATTGTTTCATCGGTCGGAGTAAACCCGATCAGTATGAACAAAGGTCAAGTGAATTAGAGGCACATTTCTAGCATTATTAGCATCCACTATGACATCCCCTTGGTTAATTAAATCTTGAATGAGGTTCTTTAGCTTATAACAACTAGATGTCTTGTGGCCTTTTGCTTGATGGTACTCACAAAAGTCATTGTCATTTCACCATACTGGTTTGAATGGACCCAATTCATATTGTCGCACCTCAAGTAATGTTATTACATTGGTTTGCACAAGTTTCTTCAATGTAGAGTCAATCAACTCTCCCAAGGGTGTAAAATTTAGTTTTGGTGCATTATTTCTTGGAGGTTTGAAGGTGTTGTATTGCACTGCATTTATACTAGTAGTTGTCGTATTGTTAACTTGTGATTGATTCACATTTGGCGAAGAAGAACTTGTTGGCTCTTGAAATGATACTATCGGTTGAACTCTATTTACCACACGAGCATCTACCACTCCATCATTTGTCACATTCTTATTTCTAGACCAGAATCTAGGCTTATATGCACCCGTTGTAATGGATGTACCATTGTCTTTGCTAATTTTAAGGATGCCTTGTTCTAGCAATCCGTCTTCACATTTTAATCCCTTTTCAGTGATCTCTTTTAAGGTACTCAAACATTGCATTTTTAAAGGATACTTTACTGGAGGTATGAGGTTTTCACTAAAAATATCCACTTGTTTTGTTTATAGTATGTGACTTGGATATCAGCGATATATAGATCTCCATCTTTTCAAAAAAGTAGGAAAGGTCTCACTTTCTTTTTGTTTTGTAGAACACAATTCTATCAGAGTTACTGGGTTGTCAAGATTGTGAGAGAAATTTGTAATGAATAACTCTTCTAGCTCTCCCCATGAGGTAATCCTTGGTGGTAGATGTGAAAACCACTCTAGTGCAAATCCTCCAAGACTTTTGGGAAAAAGTTGTAAAAGGTATGTATCCTCATGGGCTACTTCAATGCATGATGTAAAGAACTCTCTAATGTGATCTCTTAGATAACCCTTTTCTTTATACTTTTCAAACTTTGGTGTTTCAAAATGAGGAGGAAAGGGTGTCATGTATAATGACCTATCAAAAGGATAAGCTCTCAGATCTTCCATAGTGTAATTATTTTTCTTTTTGTTTGACTGCATTGTCACCATTTGCCTTTGTAGATTTTAAACTTGCTAAGCCAAAACCCCTGTTTATGTCAAGGGTACACTAGATGTGTATATATTAGCCACATATGGTAGAGTTGTTGTATAGAGAGGTATAGTTGAAGACATTGCTTGATTGCTTGATTGCTTGATTGTGAGTTAAAACCTCCACTAAGTGTTGTAAAGTAGGAAAATTGTGGTCTTGCATTGGGTTGAGTGGACCCAAAGGCATTGGTAGATTTTTGTTGTGTACCTTGACCACTAAGAGTAGATCCTGCAGATACTATTGTTGCCACTTGTGAAGTATTTACTAATTGTGAACTAGCCATGGGTGGTGTTGGAATGTAGAAGACGTGGTTCTTGACATTTGTGTTGAAGCCATGGTAGCTTGTATTACATTTGATTGTGTTGACATAGTTTGAGCAACACTTTGCATTGAATTTATTGTTGTTGTTGGTATCTGAGTTGTATTTAAAGTTACCCCAGGTGGCAAAATTATAGAAATGTCAACTTTCGGGGTGACATTGCACCATTTTGGATCAAAAGAGAGAGATACCTATCTCTATCGTTATTGATAAGAGCGGTGAGGACTATTAGTACTTGAGGGTCTTCTTGAGCAGCCTCAATTTCTTCTTGTGCTAATCTGGCTTGTAGCTCCTCAATTATGGGTAGTTGATTATGATTTGTAGGTAAACTAGATCCCCTTCTTGGTTGTGAACTTGAGTTTGTATGTGGGCTCATATTCCAATTAGGATTGTAATAGGGGTCACTATTTGGATCAATTTTTGAGGGGTAATTTTTTGGATCCATTTGGTGTTTTGCCTTTTGAGATCACGTTAATGGCATGAATGTAACCTCAAAGTGTTCTTGACTCTCTATAATGCACCTAAAAGTAGAATGAAGGACTTGGACAATTGATATGCAAGACTTTGATCTATGGACTATGAGATTATGTATGCAAACTTAAACTATCATGAGGAATCTCTACTATTGAGGAGTTTGTTCTTCAATGGTAAGTCTGGAAAGTTATCGAATAACTTCTTGCTCTCTTTGTTTCTTGATTTCTCGCTCATCTTGCCTTTGGATTTAGATTGTCTTACAAAATTCATTATCTAAGCCAACCTCAATCTCTTCATACTATGGGAGGTCAATTCTTAATTCCCAATCAATATTGTCTAAGACATCAATCATTTATAATTGATCATCATCTGGTCCAAGGTTTGGTTGCTCAAATGGAAATTCTCCATCCCCTTGTAGACCCATGCAAATTAAATGCTCTTAATAATTATAAGGGTGATAGACTATGACTAATGCAAATAATTACTATGCAATATTTAAGATGATGAACTTGGTGGCAACCTATTGAAGTATGCAAGACTGGTTCTATCCTAGGAGGGACATAAATTATGATTTTCTAAAGACTATTTTGATGTGAATAATTGACCTTAATTCCTAAGCATGTGGTGAGGACTTGTACAAAATGAGGATGCAAAACTAGACTATAAATGACCTAAATACATGAAACCTATGATCACAAAGGGTATCATTTTTTCTATTTCTTTGAATGTGGTAACTTTGTTGATCTTGTTGATTATGGATACTTGAAGTTTTCTTTGAACTTGAGATTTTTGTTGATGGTTTGACAAAACTTGGTTGATATTCCACTTTGTTCTTGGTAGTGTTTGAAAAATGTTTGATCTTGTAGCAAAGACACAACAGCAAAGCAAGAAAACCAATTTGACATAAAGAGAGCATTATTCAAAGGATTTTTTCAAACCCTTGTGAATGTTGGAATATTTTTCAAGACCCCATTTTGTTTTTCAATAAATTTTGGTCTTTCGATCATACCATAGTCAGACTCTAATAAGGTCAAATGGTCACAAATAATACCACAACCCACATCTTGATACTCTGCTAGCTCAAATAGCCATGTCACACCCTAAGGTGCACCCTTTTTTTCCCTTTGTCCAGAAATTAAACCAAAGAGGATCACTCCTCAATTGGTTCATTATCCTGGGAGATATATGGTGAGTGTCTTGGGGGAATATTTGTCCCTACCCTTGCATTATGATACTATGTGTCTGGTTACTAACTCGGATTGGCCTCTAATTTTCTAAATATATTAGTCAAGGTTCCATTTGAGTGGTCATAATCAGCAGCGTTTTCCACTCCATTAAGGAGGTCTCCCAGTATGTAGAGTTTACACTCTATAAATTTTCTCGTACCATATTGGCACTAAGGGAGGCATGATGTTGTTATGACAACATGTAACAATCATTGCTTAAAATTTTCATTGCAAACACATTTTTTTATAGTGGCTTGGATTACTTGGCATTAGTTGTTGCCACTTAGGTCATTCCCTCTCACTTGGTGTTATGGGCTATGTGGGAGGCAGGCCTGCTAAGGGTTTTATCCTATTACAAAAAAATTGACAGTAAGCATGAAAGGTGGGTCTTTCTTTTTGGTCACCCAATTAAGGGGAGAGCATATGCCTTCACCTTGGAAACATGGAAAATAAGAGTTCGTTTTATCCCTTCATTGCAAAATTTTCTAAACTATTTGGAGATGTTTCTCCAAAAAAGAATGGTGTTCATTTTAGCCAACAAAGAAATGATGAGATAAATAAAAGAAGGTTTGTTTTTGTTCTTTTTAAAGAGAACCAAAGTAATTGTTAGCTAAACTAGGTCCAACTATCCCTGCAAAAACTCATGAAAGTGTTAGCACAATATGGGCTCACAAGCCTAATTCTTCTTTTTCGGTTACAGAATTGACTTCACAATTTGTTGGAATAGATCATTATAATGACAGAGAATCAAGAAAAAATAAATCCTTTGTTAGCCTCTGACAAATGCTAATCAAGATATGCACAAATGCGAACTAGGATCTAAACAATTGTGAATTTTTGTGTAGACAAATGTGAATTTATGTCTACACAAATGTGAACTCTCGTCTACAAAAATGTGAACTGTTGTCTGCACAAATGCGAATTAAGTACATAGAAATGAAAGACAAAAGATAGAATTAATTAATTATGACATAAGATGGATCCATTATCATTTTAGCCATGATCTAAATATCATCAAACATGCCAAATTTATCTAGGTATTTCTACACAATATGATGATATTGGGATAGGGCAGCCAATTCTTTGAGATCTTGGAATCTTTTTTCTGCTCTTATCAGTCGTCGATGAGATCTTCTTTGTCTTTTGTGTTCTTTTCTCTCTCTAGAACCTAAAATTTTGAAGGTCACTCTTCCTTCCATAGGTTAGACACATATTATGCATAAAAAAGAAATTTTCCAAAATTGAAAAAGATTTATGGGTTGTTAGCGCAAATGAGTTAAAGATAAAAGCAACAATTAGAACTGAAATTTTGAATAAGCCCTGCAAATGCAAATCAGTTTTAAGAACTGTGAAATAATCTCTGAATAAATGCAAATTGTTGTCAGCACAAATGTGAATCGTTATGGACAAATGGGAATTTTTTCATATACAAATGCGTAGCACTTTTTTTGCGTCCATACAGAATATGCAAATCATAAAAAAATAAAATTAGAAGGTTAATTTCACATCGGGTTCACCATTGTTTCTAGGGTTAAAATTAATCATAAAAGATAATCAGATATGAAAGAGCGAACCACAAACTCTAAATCCAATTACAATTTAACTCCTAAATGACAATGAAAATAAAGATACATAAGAATTGAATGAATAAAGCTTAATCAAACTCTTGATTCTGCATCGTGGCTCTCAAGTGTTGCACTGGGATTCCTGCATATGATTGACACAATTATTTTGAAGATAGTGATTTTATATTTAAATTGAGAAATGAGGCTTTCTTTTATAGATTTTCAGATGAGATGGGGTAAGATTTGGAACTAAAGTATTGATTGATAGTTCAACTGATTTTGATTGATCAGTTAAGTGGATTGAGTGATCTGTTAATAGGATAGATTGATTGGTTAACTCATTTGATTGATCAATGGACTGAATTGATTAGTGAGATGACTGAATAGATTAGCCAGTTGACTAGATTGATTGAGGAGAAGACTGAATTGATTGATTAGTTAGAAAAGGTGATTTTGAGTGAAAAGGGGAGATTGGAGAGGTAACTAAGTTAACTGATTTGATGAACCAGATAAGATTTTCAATATGTGTTGTAGGAGATTGAATTGAAATTCATTTTCATTTTGATTTGAATTTGAATTTTGATTTTCGAATGCTGAAATGTACATGAGATTTACTGAAATTTACTAAAATTTAGATTTGGTGAAATGTGAATTTGGGAAAAATGAAATTAATTGGAATTAGTTGAAATCTGAATTTGGGGAATTGGAGGAATAAGTTAATTAATTAAATAACTTAAATGAAATTATTCAATCAGTAGAAATGGGATTCATTAAATAATAAAGATTATTTAATTAAGGAATTAACCGTAATTAATTAAATAATTAATATTTATTTAAAATTTGAGATAGGGTTAAATGATTAATTAATTAATCGATAGAAATTGAATAATTAGTAATGATTGAAACCGATGATTAAATTAGTTTAGAAGAATAAATTAGCTTAATTAAATAATTAAAAAATTATTTAACTAATAAGATGATAAATTAGTACATGATTGACAAGACATTTTTAGGTGTCTACACAAACTTTGTGTTGTTTTTAAAGGAAAGATGTTGTTTTATATGTTTGATCAATTATCTTTGATATTTTGAAGTGGAAATCTTTGTGACGACTTTCTAAAATTTATAGACTTTGTGCTATGGTGGATGAAAATTCATTCTTCATATGTTGAATGCATCTCTATTTCTACTTTCTATGATGAAATATTAGAGTGAATGATTTATCCTTACTCATACTATTATCATGAAGTGTTTACCTTTTTATAGATATTGAATGGAAATAATGTTTCAATTTTCAAGTTTCTTGTATCGGCTCTTCTAGTCCCTCTTACACTTTGATGCATGAGTGAGAATTGATTAGAAAATTCTTTGTTTATTTTTGTAAGAATAGTTAAGTTCTACGCCTTTAAAAGATTTCTGGTTAAAAGCTCTGCCTTTAATTGCTTTCTAGATAAAAGCATCCATAGTTATAATTCATTGCAAATATTTACAAGGTCATTGTGCCTTGTAAAACAAGCAGAGAGTATGTGTATAAGGACATCACACCTATCTCAACTATTTGAAACAATTTTTTATTTGCCCAGGCATCAAAATATAGAGTAAGGTGAAAAAATTTGTACACAAACAAAGGGTCGAGCCCTTCCAGTAAGAAGTGGCATGGGGGAATTAGGTCCTTGGTTGTGTAGAAAATACCTCAATAATGATTTCCCTCTCCCTAATGAAATGAGATAAGCATCTATTCATTAGAAAGTTCAATACATTGTAAACCTTTAAGCTATTCTCATGTATTTTTAGTTATGATGTTGTTATTTATTAATACTTGCTTTCTGTATCTAATGGTTAGTTAGTTTAAGTTAAGTTAGTTATTAATGGTTTTTCTTTCAATTTCACCTGAACATTAATATATGAACCTCATTTCCTAAAATTAGTAAAAGAATATATTTTTCTATTCTTGAACTTTTGGTTGTTATAAAAACTAGAGAGAGAGAGAGATTTATTGAACTGAATCTTTTGGAGAACCTATATCAAGATCTCAAATGCACTTTTGTTAATTCAAGTCCAAGTGAAAGCAATCAATCATTGAATAAGTCGAGTCAAGTTCAAGCATTCATGATAAATATTTTTAGAAGACAGTTTGAATGACATCCTAAACCCTTGTGTGAGGATTCAAGTAAGCTTCATCAAGACAAAACCCCATCAACAAACCCATTTCCCTTTTTTTGTGTGAAACAAATTATCTCAAGAGTTGCAAGCGAGGAATCTAACAAAGTAGATGATGACAATCAAACTCTGATTTTGAAGGTGTAAAAAGTGTAGGATTGGGACGTGTTGTTATATGGAGCCTAATCAGACTTGGAGGTTAAATTTTCCCTACTTCTATTGGTGCGGTTTCTCCCCATATTTTTTGATGGGGGTTTGGGGGCGGCACCCCCAAGATGGGGTCAAGGGGCAGCACCCCTTGTGAGGTCCAGGGACAATGCCCTTGGCTAACATGCTATTTTTATTATTTTATAAAGATGTTCAATGTTATTTTTCTATTGGCTGACATGTTGTAACCCTAATTTTGTAACCAACATGTCTTGATAAAAAGGCTAAGGGTTAGGGTTTTCTATAGATAATTTTGTAGCATTTTGTAGCAGTATTGAGTTGCAAGGCAATTGCTAATTGTAATTGGTTTTTTATTATTTGATAATAATATTGGACTCCTTGTTTGGTGGATGTAGCCCAAGATTGGGTGAACCACGTTAAATATTGTGGATCTTCTAACAATAGATTATGTGCATCATTCTGATCCAAAAAACATCAAGTTTGTTTGGCCCTAATATTCAGAGGACCAAGATGATCTGCAGCCTTGGTCCTTACAATTTTGCCCAAAATTTCTATCACAAGTTCTAATTTATTTTCCATTCTCAAATCTAAGTTTATAGCTCCGCATGATATCTGAAATGTTCCATTTCTACTATTCTATGACAATTTCTTACTATTTGTCCTAGATCTAACATTGCAATTTAGTTCTAATTTAAATGAAAATTCAATTAAAATTATATCTAGACTACATCATGATAAATATATACAAATTTCTTAAATAGATATGTTGGGGAGAAGAGACACAGATAGAAATACAAATTGGTCTAATGTATATCAAGGTGAAGAATACAAAATTGGAACAATCAATTTCATAAGAAACATGAAGGATTATGGATGTCTCATGTATGATGATACACCACAATTCATTGACTACACAACCCTCAGTGATAAACAATAGAAGACAATCAATATAATTATGACATATTACCATAGCAATCAAGTAGGAGTGCTTTTATTCATGATAATTCAAGGAACAATACAAACAAGAAAGTGGAATCTAATTGGTGCCATTAGTCAATCTCTTAAAAAATGTAGCAATTTCATGTCCTTCTTTCCTTCTATTACTTGCACCAACAAGAGTTGCAACCTTAAATATAGGAGCCTCTATAATTCATTCAAAACTAAGAATCTGATAAGAGGTTTTGCCCAACTAGAAGGAACAAGACTTACAAGTTTTCAAGAAGAAATGACACACATCAAATACATTTTGATTGATAAAGTGAGCTTCATTGGTCAAAACAAGCTAGTAAATATAGATTCTCAACTCAGACAAGCATTCCACAAAGTCCAAACATAAGCTTTGTAGGTATACATTCAATTATTTCTAATGAGGCCAACTATTTTATATATTTTTTTATATAACTCATATATACTAGATTGATATAATATTAGTATATAGTTTTAAAATATTTTTTATTGATTATCTTCCAGGTATATTTATGATTTGGTTGGATATTTGGGCCAAATACCTCTAGTCAATGATAGATCAACATATGATAGTAATAGAAGGGAAAAGTTATTGTGGGGAGAATTCAAAACCACAGTTGTAACTTTAGATTAAGTATTTAGAAAATATGGAGAAAACATTCAACAACAAATATTTCTTCAACTTTTGACAAATCTAAGAGATGCAAACCTAAAAATTGGCGACTGAAGATGTTGGAAGCAATAATGAGTTTGAAAATGTTGTCCATTTGTTCTCTATAAATGATAATGTTCATAATCATAACAAGAGAATGTTATATTCATTGAAAAATCTCATTGCACGTAGTGTTGCAACAAAAGTAGGAAGTGTTAATACAACAAAAGATTGTTTAAATGATGAATTTTTATCTAGAGTTACTGATCAATAAGAATTCAAGGGTGATGTTGACTTTAAATCTTTGGATACAAGTGGGTTTTGTAAATGGAGGTTTGGGGTATATTCAAAAGATTGTCTACAAACTAGGAAGTGCTCCACTTGAACCACCTACATATGTGACTATTATGTAAGACGTTATTAGTTGATGTAAAATATTATCTTCAAATTTTCTTCAATGAAAATAAAGTAATATATTATTTGTTGATGTAATATATTATGTTTAGTTTTGCTTCAATGCCTATTATATGTTTTAATTAATTATGTTCAAATTTGCTTCAATGTGACCTATTAAATATTTTAATAAACTATGTTAAAATTTTCTTCGATGACTATTAAATTTAATATAATATATTATGTTCAAATTTTCTCAATGACTATTAAATATTTTATTGTATTAAATTCAAATTTGCTTCAATGACTATTAAGTGTTATAATTGTTTGTTTCATTATTTTTTAACTTTATTTTTCTCACTATTTATGAATTGTTTTATTCTCATCATTGTTAATTACTAACTTAAATTTTACCATTTTTAAAAATAGTTAGCGAATAATCGAAACTATGAAAGTTTCACAAAATGAATCGAAAATCATCATTACAAGCCTAGATGTCTCCGTAAACTCAAAAGATTTTTTTGAAACTCATATGGACAAATGTGCAAGATATGTTTTAAAGTACTACAAAAAAATTGTCAAAGAATATGAAAACACAACCTTAATGATTGAAGATGTCGAAGAACTAGGAATATTACAAATGGAAGATGTTGTGAAAGAAATTAAGGAGGCTTACATACTAGCTGCTGCATTTCCACATTTTTTGAAATAAATATATCATGATCACTACGAGAATAAAGATTGTAATACCATTCTCATTAGTGAAGAATTTGTAATTTATTTACACCATTACAACCAAGTGCTATCATGTTGTAATTCTTATTTGACCTTCAATACTTCTTACTTATTCAAGTTGTTTGTAGCGAAGTGTGCATTTTATTTCTCATCTATGTAAGTTGAAAGGACATCAATATATATTTATAAAACAAGTTTGTATTACTTTATTTAACGATAAAATATTTAAGTCTAGCAAGAAATAAACTTCTATTTCTATATTTTTTAATATGTTTGATAGCATTTATTTTTTCATATTAATTGTCATATGTGGTTTTTTTAAATGTGTGGCATGAAATTCCTTTTTGAAGTGTATGTGTGACAAATATATATATAATATTTTTTTTTAAATGTAAAAATATTTCACACATTTTATCCACTAGTACATTCAGTTTTAAAATGATTTGAATATTGTTGTAGTAATAAGGCTAATATTTACAAACATAACTATGGCAATACATAAGACTTCCATTTCTAATATTAATTTTCACATATGTGGTTTTCTAAAATGTGTGATATGAAATATTATTTTGAACTGGATGTGTGGCGAAAATATATGAAATATTAAATGTTTGGTACATATATAAGAAATATTTTTTTACAAATGTTTACAAACTTTTTATACATTTTTCCAATGTTAAATTTATTTTTAAAACAGCTTGAAAATTGTTGTTGTAATAATGTTAACAGAAATTAAATATATAATTTTTTATTTTGATTTTGTCTCATTATAAACAAAATTCATAATCTATACCCTAACATTAATAGTTATACTAACTGCAACTATAACCCTACCACTAATTACAATCCTTATACTAACCCTAATTACAACCCTAACCAAAACCCATATCATAACCCTAACTAAAAATTTAACCCTAACCCTAACTCAAATTATAATTAAAATTCTAACTCTAATCATAATTCTAATCTTAACCCTTATACTATTCCTTTCTCAAACCCTAATATGTAACATAACCATAATCATCATGCCAACCCTAAACCTAATCGTTAACTAAAACCTATCACAACTATTATTTTATCTCCAATACTATTACTCACTATGATCCTAACCCTAACCCTAATCTAATAATAACCCTAAACCTAACTATATATATATATATAACCCAAAACCCAACCCTAAGCATAACCCTAACCATGATGTAAAAACCTTAACACTAACCACAATCCTTATACTAACCCCATATCAAACCCCAACCATAATTATTAGTTTAACACTAATCATAACATAACCATAATTATCATGCTTACCATAACACTGATCCTAACACTAATCTTGAACTAAAACTTATCATAACTATTATTCTACCTCTAATACTATCACTACAAACCCTAACCCTAACCCTAATCTAATAATGACTCTAAACCTAAATATATCTCAAACCCAAAACCTAATCCTAAGCATAAGCCTAACCATGATGTAAAAACCCTAGCACTAGCCATAAACCTAACACTAACACTAACCCTATCCCTAATTATAACTAACCATAATCCTAATCCTAACAAAACTCTAAGACAAAACCTAACCCTAATTATAATTATAATTCAAACCCTAACCCAAACCATAATTATAACCCTAACCCTTATAGTAACCCTATTTTAAACACTAACCATAACCTTAACCATAATTATTATTCTAACCCTAATTGCATCATAACCATAATTATCATTCTAACCTTAACACTAACACTACCTCTAATCTTGAACTAAAACCTATCATCGCTCTTGTAGAAACATAAATTTGTCCACTTAATTAAATGAATACTTAGTATTTATTTGATTATCTAACCATCAATCAACAATTAATTAAATTATGAGTCAAGATATATGAAAATGTGAACAACAGATGTCTATGCGAAAAGAAGATTCGTTTCTGCAATACCCTCGAAACATCCTTGAAAGCAGGGGAGGAATAATGGCGATTGGAATAGCGGAAAAAATTTACATAAGGCCCATAAAAATGTTGTGGGCACCTCAAATTTATTTGTAGCTCTGAATGCCTCTCAATCATGCACTACAGGAGCTAATTTGATTAATTTATAGCTTAATGATATATGCAAAAGGGTTGCCAGGGTTCCAAGGTGCCCCCCATCCGGCCAGAGAAATTTAGGTGAATTGGCATCTTCCTCCATTACGATAGCTAACCCGGCTTGGAGAAGGACACAACAAAACCCTAGGGCACCATTAAAGAGATAGGAAAATCCTCTATCACAGCAAAGAGAGGATTTTCTTACCATCCCGAAGGCTTCTCTGGATAATTGTTACCCTAACAAAGGTAGTGTTTCATATTCACCATACATTTGTGTCGAGAGATTCTCTCGAGCCCAGCATGATGTTGCATCAGGGGCAAACAGAATAAATTTAGGGTTAAGAAAACCCACCACGATAAGCTCAAAGTCAGTGGTCAACCATCTATGCAAGGAAGGATATAACCCAAAATCAGAGGAGATGGAAACCTCGGGCTGTCACAATTCTGAGGAAATTATGCACCCTATGTCGGATCTACCTTCAAACTCCCCAACTTATCCTAACAGGTTGGTCATTGAAATTGATAATTATACTCAGGCTAGGTATCAAATGCATTACAATGATAGAATGATCTTTGCTCGGTGGAAAGGCTGGGGGATCCCGTCAGAACAAATTGCTAACTGGGTGTCATCCTCCTTCAATAACCAGGTAAGAATTGACATCCTTCCTGATAATTTCTTAGCTATTGAATGTGGTAATCAGAATCTTAGAAATTCATTTCTTAATGAAGATATATTAAAATTCAAAGGTCTAGGGTTTGATTGCTGGGAATGGCAACCTCTCTTTCTCCCATCTCAATTCAAATCTTGCATGGTTAATAGGGCAATTTCACTTTATAAATTCCCTGTAGAATTGCGCAATAATGACTTTTTAAGAATAATAGGCAACAAAATAGATAAATTTGTAGAAATAAAAAAATCAGCCCTAAGCTTCTTTAACCAGCTCTTAATCGTTAAAATGAATATTAACATTAAATCTTTAGAGCCTATAACTCTAAAATGTGATAAATCTTATTTAACCCTAGAATTACCCTTTTATAATGGTCCCTTCGAAGATTCTATGCCAATGAAGATTCGTGGAAGGAGGGGGTTTTACCCTAGAGGGCTATAAGACTGATATTAAGCCTAATCATCTTACCTCTAACCTATATCCTCATAGCTCTCCTGTTAAGCCCCCTGGCTCCCCTCTTCCTTCACTACTAAATATAAATTCACCTATAGTTGTCTCTCTTCTAGGGGATCGAGATCTGGAAGATGGTGAAATCAATGAGGTTATCCCCCAGAAAGAGCAGCTCGGCCTGACAAATTTGTTATCATCTAGCTCTCTCATTCCACCAGAGAGGCTGAGTCCCTTGGGGTCTCCCTCTTTAATGGAACAAATGTCCTCTAAGCAATCAGCTGAGATGGATAGGCTTTCCCCAGATCTAGGATTGGCATCCCTGCAGGGTCAACCAATCTCTCTAGTCTCAAGTATGGAGAGCTTTGAGGAGGCAGAGGTTTGCCCTCCATCTTTGAAGGTTGTTTCTGATCCAATTGTAAAATTTGAGAATGATCGAGTTTGCTAGGGAAGTTAAAATCTTTGCCAATTTTGTAGGGGAAAAAATAGTAAACGACCTCATGGACCTATTGATTGATGAAATCTATGATGATGAGGAGTTAGAAAGACAAAAGTATTTCTTGGTCAAAAATCTTGTGGATGTTACTAGAGTCAACTTAGAAATAGATGAACTCTTTGTAGCATTAGATAACTTAGAAAATGATAACCCAAATATTCTAGGCATTCTCAGCTCTGATAGAAGCAAAGACTCTCCTGACTATGCTAAACATAGTAAGAGAAGAGGTAGGATATCCCTTGCTGAACTAAGATCAAAGGATGGAGAAGCCAAGGGCCAGTCTAAAATATCTACTCTTTTTAATGTAGGGGAGGGGAAGTTCCTCCCCATAGAGCCATGAAAATCATTACATGGAATGTTAGGGGTCTGAATGCCCCTAACAAATAGTGCATATTAAAGCGTTGCATCTTTGATTCTAAATCAAATATAATGTTAATCCAAGAAACCAAAATGAACTCCTCTAATATAGCCCTCTTTGAGAAAAAACTAGGTGTTAGATAGCTAAAGCACTCCCCTGCTACAGGGGCCTTAGGGGGCTTAGCCATCATCTAGGACTCTAGATTCATCTCGTTTACACCTTTAGAGATTAAGCAAAATTGGATGGGAGGAGAAGTAATAAGTTATAAAAATAACCTAAGATTCAAATTGATTAACGTTTATGGTCCTATCCAAAATAGGGATAAGACTAGGGTGTGGGTGGAACTGGAGTCTTTCCTCAGAAGTTTCCCAAATGATGTATGCATCATTGGGGGAGATTTCAATGCTATCATTAAGGTAGCAGACAAAAGAGGAGATAAAAACAAACTTCCTCCAGTGGCTATAGACTTCAATCATTGGATCAATAGGAACTCCCTATTGGAAATCTAGATGGCAGATAATGCCTTCACCCGGAACGACAAAAGGCTTGGTTTTTGTAACATTGTTGAGAAACTAGATAGGTTCTTTATCCATGGAGGGCTCTCGGAGCTTAACTTTACCCTGAATGCAGAACCCCTCCCTTTAGCAGGATCTGACCATTTCCCACTCCAACTAATCATATTATCTGACCACTCCCCTAAAAAATGTCCCTTCAAATTTGAGAACATGTGGTTCAGAGATGATAACTTTTTTAACTTAATTGAGAACTAGTGGAGTAGCTCTGTTTTCTCTGGTTCGAAGATTTTTATCATCACAAGAAAGTTAAAGCTTATCAAAAGGAAGCTCTTAGAATGGAAAAGGACTAATTTTGGAAATATTTTCAATAAAAAACTCCTAATAGAAAATGATCTTAAGAATGTTAACATTGAGGTTCTTGAGAAGGGGATGGATGAACATCTCTTCCACAAAGAAAAGGCTCTACTCTCTGAGTATGAAAAGACACTCTCAAATGAAGAGATCTTTTGGAAACAAAAATCGAGGGAGACTTGGCTGAGTGATGGGGACTGAAATACTAAGTTTTTCCTCAATGGTACTAAGCAGAGGTGATGGGTCAATCAAATTTCTAAAATTAAGAATTGCCAAGGTTCCATCCTGTCTAAACCGAATGATGTTGCCTCTGAGGCAGCAAGGTTTTTTGATAAAATCTTAAATAATATTGAAGGCTCCAGTCTTAGAGGCCAACTCAATATTATCAAGAATCCTCCAAAACTCATTAACGATGACCACAACAAAATCCTGTCAAATAAATTCTCTGAGGAAGAGGTTAAATCTATCCTTATGAAAATGAATCCCGACAAGGCCCCAGGTCCGAATGGCTTCCCCACTAGCTTTTTCCAAAAATGTTGGGGTTTTATGGGGATAGAGATCACAGATGCCTTAGAAGGTATTAGGAACTCTGGTAAGATTCTCAAAGAAATCAACAATGCCTTCTTAGCTCTCATCCCCAAAAGGGATAATCTTGAAAGTTTTAATGACTTCAAACCAATAGCCCTTTGCAACACTCTATACAAACTCTTAACCAAAACTCTAGCAGCCAGACTCCAGCATCTTCTCCCCATTATCATTAGTGAAGAACAAACTAGCTTCATAGAAAATAGATCAATCTATGATGGGGTTATTATAGCCCAAGAGGCCATTCATTCGGTCCAGCTCAATAGGGCTCTAAGTATGCTAGTCAAATTAGACATAAGCAAAGCTTATGACAAAGTGGCGCTTCCTATGCAAATGCTTGGAGGCCTTTGGATTTTCCAAATACTGGATCAACCTAATCTTTGAATGTATATCCACCCCCAAATTCTCGGTCTTGGTTAATGGTTCCCTGGAAGGTTTCTTCAGCAGCTCAAGAGGGCTCATGCAAGGAGATCCTATGTCTCCCTTCCTCTTCATCATCATGGTTGAAGCCCTAGGTAGATCCATCTCTAAGGCCAAAGAGGAAGGTGGGATCTAAGGAATCCCCATTACCAGCAGCCTCCATCCCTTTACGCACCAGCAATTTATTGACGACATGATGCTTTTTGGGCAGGGAAGTGTAAAGGAAGAGAGAGCCTTCAAAGGAATCCTTAATTCCTATATGCTAGCCTTGAGTCAAGAGGTGAATCTGGCCAAGTCTGCAGTTTTTATGTTCAACATAGACCCCTCCTTAGGAAAATTTATCAGCAATGTCTGGAGATTAGTGAAGGAACCCTTCCTTGCAAATACCTAGGCATTCCCCTTGACAAGGGTAGAAGACCCTCAAAATTATGGGACAACATGGTGGATAAAATCAAGTCCAGGATTAACACTTGGAAAGGAAAATGGCTCTCATCTATAGGTAGAGAAACCTTGGTTAGATCAGTCTTGTTAGCTATGCCCATTTACCAGCTCTCCTATCAACATTTATCTTCTTCTAAACTTGCAGAGCTCAATAAGCATCTCAGGACTTTCTTTTGGTAAGGTGCTAATGACAATCATAAAATATCACTCATATACTGGGACAAGATATGCAAACCTAAAGAAGAAGAAGGAGTTGGCATTAAAAACCTTCACGATCAAGGCAAAGCCTTGGGTTCCAAGCTAGTCTGGAGGATGTTCAGAACCCCCCACCTCAAATGGGCTCGCTTACTACACCACAAATACCTTAATGGATGGAATCCTATCCAAATCTTTAGAGAAATCAACCCTCCCAGAGGGTCCTGCCTATGGAATTTAATGTTAGATTGCAGGAGGATTATCTCTGACAGACTTACTTGGAACCTGGGGTCTGGGGATAAAGCTCTTTTCTGGTTGGATTCTTGGGGTGAATATAAGGCTATTAATAATATCCATGACTTTGGTTCTACTTGTATCTTCCTTGAATCACATAGAGGACCCTTGTTAAACAACTATATCTCCCCTTTAGCAGATGGGGTCAGTTGGTAGTGGATCGAGAGGGAAGATGAGGATATCCCAATAAGGGATAAACAAAAACTTATGGCGATTCTCAAATCAAGGAAAATTGCCTTAGGTCATAATGAGGACAAGCTTGCCTGGGATAGCTCCCTAAGAGGAGAATACAACTCCAAGGATGTGTACTCTCTCATCTCCAAATCATCTATATGACCAATGACTAAGCTTCCCTTGAAACTTTGCTGGGATAAATACTGTCTACCTAAGGCAGGTAACTTCTCCTAGCTTGTGGTTTAGAACAAGCTCTTAACTACGGACAAATTTAGAAGAATGGGGTATGAGGGCCCTAGCAGATGTCCTCTTTGCGAGGCAAATGAGGAAGACACTAATCATATCTTCCTTAACTTCCCCTTTGCTCACAAATGTTGGATCTAGTTCACCAACAAACTTGAATGGTCTACAGCCTTCCCCCACACCATCTTTGGAATGCTCAAGGCATGGCCCCTCCTCAGGCATGGCTATCTCTTTGAAGGTTTATGGACAGTTCTTCCCTCTTCAATAATGTGGGAACTATGGAAGGAGAGAAATAGATGTCTCTTTAAGAATGAAAAGCTACAGGTGCCCAGAATCATTAACATGATAGAGTCAACTATCACTGAGCTCATGAACAACCGACTGTCATCAAGCACATTGAAGAATGCCTCTATCACTTATTGGGATGAAAAAATGAAAAAATGTTGGGAAGGATTATCCTATCCTCCCTGTGTTGGTCCTATTACAAGTCTTCAATCAAGGGAAGCATGCAGATGGCAGCCCCTAGGTGAAGGTTGGATGAAGCTAAACTTTGATGGGGCATCCCGTGGCAACCCAGGGCAAGCAGGGATAGGATGTGTTGTTCATAATTGGGAAGGCAAGGAACTAGAAACCCTTGCCTCTCTGGTTGGCATCAACACCAACAATTGGGCATAACTGATGGCCTTGGTTGAGGGTTTGCATTTATGTAGGAAACTAGGAGTTAAGAACTTGGAAATTGAAGGAGATTCAGCTATAATTGTCAATGCTCTGAGGAAAGGTAGTATGCCTAATTGGAGATTAAATACTTTTCTATCAAAAGCTCTTGACCTATGCAAAGATTTTGATAGGTTCACAATCAATCATATTTATAGGGAGGGCAATAAAAGAGTGGATGAGTTGGCCAATTTGGGAGCCGATGGCATCAATCTCCTATCTGTGCCACCTTAAGGCATCAATATTTTGTTTTCATGTCCTAAGTTGTCGATTAGCATGTTCCTCCTTTCATCCCATTTTGTTTCTCTTGCCCAAACTCTATTTTAACTCCTGTATTTTCATATAGATACTCAAACAAACATTTAGTTTAAATATTGGCTTCTCAACATAAGCCGTTAACTAACACCTTTGTTTCAAATATCACTTCAATCACGTATTTCCTTCATTCATAGATATACTATTTTCGGTCGCTAGGGTTGTCTCCTCACCACTTCCTATCTGATATCCATTGAGTTTTATGTCGATGAAACCTTGGGCTTCGGTGACCTCCTTTATTTTTCCATCGATATACTTCTTCCATCGATATCAATGCTCCGTCGATGAATGGATCTATTGTCTCACCGAATACTTCTTCCACCAATAAAGTTGTATCGGTGAAACAACGCATATCGGAGACATGCCTTTTAGCCTCCTTGAAACCTATTTCCTTATCGATATCTTTTATCGATGAAACTGCCTTTTGTCTAATCGACCTTATTCTTTTTATGTGATCATTTCTTTTGGTGACCCTTTAATACCTTCTCCCATCAATGAAAACCATCTCCACCTTCATCGATATCTTTTATCGATGGTACGATACCCTCCTTTCTTGAATATTCCTATCGATGAAACCTTCCCCAGTTTCTTCGATTTCATCATTTTAGTAGAACTATCTTCTTCATTGTACTCATTGCATATCCTACTGATTCAGAAGTTTCTTCGTTAGCCCTGCTTCATCGATGGAACCTCCTTTGGTTTCATCGATATACCTTCTATCGATGAAAACATCACTTTTGATAAGTCCCTTTTGAAGTTCATCGAGGCCCAAGTCTATTTGATAAATCATCCTATCAGTGAAACACCAATAGGTTTCTTCGATTCCCTTTTTTGATGAGACATCATTGGGTCCTATGTCGAAGAAACCTTGGGCTTTGGTAAGTTTCATTATCCCCCCATCGAATCACTTTTTCTATCGACATCACTTCACTCCTTCGATGAATGGGTCTATTGTTTCATCGAGGCCATTTGTCTTTTGTTGATCTGCTTCCCTATCATCTTTCATCGATGAGCTCATTAGTAATCTTCCTTGATAAAGTTGCATCATTAAAACCACATTCATCAGTAACGTACCTTTTAGCCTCCTCGACACTCATATTATTATCGATATCTTTTTTCAATAAGAACGCTTCTTTCGGTAAGTCTCCTTCATGTTGCGCCAATGGCATTATTTCCTCGGAAGCCTTTTCTTGTCGATGAAAATCATCTCTACTTTCTTCGATATCCTCTTTCAGTGGAATTTATGCTTTCGATGAGCCCCTCTTAGGTTCATCAGTGTCCCCTTTCCCTCAATACCCTTTTTATATCGATGAAACTCTCTTATGTTTTATCAACCTTTTATCTTTTGATGAAACTGTCTCTGTCGACCAATAACTTTTGTATATCTTTGACACCCTTCTTCTCTTGAACTGTCCTTTCGATGAAACCTTCCCCAGTTTCTTCGATCTCATCTTTTTGGAAGATCTATCTCCTTCGGTGATTTCATTACATGTCCTACCGATTCTATAGTTTCTTTGGTAGCCTTGCTTCATTGATGGAACCTCCCTTGGTTTCTTCAATAACCTTCTATCGATGTAAATATCGCTTGCGATAACCCCCTTTTGAAGTTCATTGACGACCAAGTCTTTTCGACAAATCATCTTATCAATGAAACATCAATAGGTTTCTTCGATTCAACAGGTGCACCATTTCGGTAAAATAAAAGCCCTCATTTCATACTTGTTGCTGAGCTTTCTATTGAATGGTTATCTGACAATCCATAGACTGTGGGTAATATGTGGTTCAGCCATAAAACTCATCTACCTCTATTACCCTCAGCTGGACTCAGGAAAGACAGAAGTCCCATTTACCCCCTTTGTATCCTAGATATCATCCATTTTCGGAGATAGCATCCTGGTACATAAGAAAAAGGTGGTAAATAGGTGATTCATAACTATGGATGATCACTTCTCAAAATGGAAATTATCTAGAAACTCTGTTTATGAATATGCCATATTGATGACTTTATAATTTCAGATATATGAGATTGAGAATTTAGAAACATCAGAGATGGATGTCAAATCACGTTGGAATACTACATGTGACTAACAATCTGGGCAAGTGTTTGAAAACTAACCATGCAGGAGGGTGCCATCTTGAATAAATGATAGGATGAAAGCTACTAAAACGACAAAAGACTACATGCAATCAAGGCTCAAACTCTTAAACAAAGCACAAGGAGAACAGTGACAATTGAAAAATAGTAATATGGGCCTGTAAGGGAAGAAAATATCTTCCCACTTGCTCACCCTAGCCCGAGGTGTTATTGTATTATTTTGAATCTATGTTTATTGTAATTAGATGTAGAAACTATCTGGACTGCGGTCCCGGGCAAGGCCAGAGGTTTTCTCGCCTCCACTCTTTCCTACTGGCGCCCACACGAGTGGAGTGATGTAAAAAATTAATTTTGATTAATAAAACTTTTTTGCCTAAGGCCTCTTATTGATCAAAAAAATAAAAATTAATTAAATTAATTTTTAATAAATAAATTATTCAATTTATTCGATTTAATTCACTTAACCAAATTCAGACAATTAATTAAATAAATAAAATATATTTATTTAATTAATCCCTCCTTGCACTTTTAAATAAATAAACATTTATTTAAATCCCCTTTATCCTTCACCCACTTGCATTTTCCTAAAAAGGCAAGTTGCACACACATTTAAATAAATGAATATTTATTTAAATCCCCATCCACTTGCATTCTCCTACAAATGCAAGTTGCACGACTATTTTAAATAAATGAATTATTTATTTAAAATCCCATTTATCCTCACTCACTTAAGCCTTTAATGGTTTCCCTCAAAGTCTTCAAGCTTTTAATGGCTTCCTTCTAGAGTCCTCTTAAGCCTATTTATTTAATTAAATCCCCCTTTCACATTTAAATAAATAAATATTTATTTAAATATCTATCCAAATGCAAGTTGCACACATTTAAATAAATTTATATTTATTTAAAAATCCTAAAAATCCCTCCCACTTGCATGCCTAAACCCCTTATGGATTCTTCTAATCACTTCCTATTTTCTTAATTACCCCTTAAACATTTGCACATTCCTTAAGAAAAGGGTCAATTCTCAAAATCCTCCAAAGTCTCTGTAAACCATTAAAGGCTTTATGTGTTCAACAAGTTAACCTTTAAAGTCTTCCAAACCATTAAAGGTTCTTACATAACCATTAATGGTTAACTCATCTTCTACCTTGGGTTAAAGACTTTCTTCTAACTCAACCATCCTTTTAACTCATGGGTCTCTTCAAGCATTCATTGCTTTGACCATGGTTATCCCTTTAACTCTTGTGCAAGAGTTTATCCATTGGATAAAGGCTTTATCCAATAAACCAACCACATGTGGTTACCCTCATGTCCCTCAAGTATTTAATGCTCCTTCCCTCTCCTCTCAAGCCATCTCACGTTGACACTTGTCAACATAGGATTGGGTTGAAAACCATCACATGGATCATGAATCATTCAATCCTAGCCCTCCACAAACCAAATCAATCTTGACCATCCAATCCATTATTTTGCCTATAAATAGAGCCCCATTCCTCAACAAAGGAAGGAAGCATTAGAGCATTGTTACTTTACATGTATTAGCATAAACATTTAGAGCTTAGCATAATATTTGCATTTGCATAAGCATTTTTTTTACATTTTCAACCATCTTGAATCTCCATATGGCATCCATGGCTAGTGCTAAAAGCTAAGAGCTTCACTTATTTGGGACTTGGAGAGGAGAGAAACAAAGGAGGATTATCACAAGGTTACAATGGAAGCATCTTAGGAATCTTCTTTCCCTTTCTCTTGTTATTTAAGCTTCTTTCATGTTTCTTTGAATCTCTATTGGTATACTTTGGATGGTTTTTGGTTCTTTGTTTTGGTTTCATGGTTGAACTAACATACTAACATTGAGCTTTTCTTTTGATTCTTGTAGCCATTTCTCACAGTATCATTTGGTGAACCCAACGTGAATCCCTTTTTGTAACCTTAAGGAAAAAAAATTAGGCTTATGAGCGCACCATGTGCCCTAACTTTTTGCATGTTTTAATTGTAGATTTTCTAACTCTTTGTGCGGGTTTTGGGAGGAGTTAATTGATTTTTAGTTTTTACTCTTTCTTGTTTTCACAAAAGGATTAAAATGAACTTCACATTTCTTTGGTGCACCTAAAATAAAGCTCATTTTTATTTTGGTGCATAAAAAGAACTTAATCTTTCTTGTTTTCACAAAAGGATTAAAATGAACTTCACATTTCTTTGGTGTACCTAAAATAAAGCTCATTTTTCATTTTGGTGCAGAAAAAGAAATTAATCTTTCTTGTTTTCACAAAGGTATTAAAAAGAAGCACATTTGTCTTTTCTTGCAAAGTATAAAAAGAACAAAAAATTTCACAATTGTTTTTTTGCAAGTTAGCATGATCTTCATTTAGGTTTTAAAAAGAACCAACAATCTTTCCAACTCTTTCAAAGATTAAAAAGAATAATCAATTCTATCCTTGCAAGTAAAAAGAACAAGCCACCATTTTGTTTTAGCAGGTGATTTTACTTTTGTTGACCATGCGATTTCTTTTGTTGACTAGGATTTGATTTCAAGTTCAAAATAAATTGCTATATGGGACTAAAATGAACACCATGCTTGTTGGAGCAACATCTCCAAATAGATGTTATAAAATCATTTATCTTGAAAGTGATAGGTATATGCTCTCCCCTTAATTGGGTGACCAAAAAATCAAACTTACTATTTCAAGCTTTGTTTCAATTCATGTAAGTAAGACTACAACCTTTAGCAAGCATGCCCTCCCAAGAAGCCCATAAGGCCAGTGAGAGGGGATGACCTAAGTTGGGAGCCACTTTTAGCCAAGTTTACCAACCCACTATAATCAAATGTGGAGGTTGATGAAAATCCCCTCCAACGCCAGTGTGCATTGATAGCCTTCCCCTAGTATCCTTGAGATACGAAAAGCCTTTGTTTTAAAGGTTGGGAAGCCTCTTAAGGGAGTTTATATTTTTCCGCATCGAATGAAACCTTTACTAGAGAGATTTTAGAAGTAGAAACCTCATTGAGTTAGTTAGCCAGACATTTGTAATATCATAGTGCAATGGTGGGGAAGAATCCGCCCCCAAGACACTCACCATATATCTCCCAAGAAAATGATCAAATTGAAGAGCATTTCTTTTTGGTTCAAATTCTGGACAAAGGCAAAAAAATGGGTGCAAAAATGGGTGCACCTTAGGGTTTGACAAGGCTATTTGAGCTGACAAAGTATCAAGTGTGGGCTATTGATATTAGGAATGACCTTCTTGACAATAGTAGAGTCTATTTGCTCTGTCTTTTGTTTGTTCAAAACCTATGAAAACAAAAGAGGATTTGTCAATATCCTTGAGCGGATTTGAAAATATACTAAACATACATCAAGAGAGAAGAAGTGTTTCTATGTGCTTGTGTTCTTGCCATTTCTTATTGTCAAAGAAATCATCTACCATTAGAAACAACTTACATCCCAAAAGAAAAATTATTAAAAAATCCACCAATGCTTCATATTTGGAAATCTCTCAAATACACCAAGAAGTTAATTTATTGAAAAACCAAAAAGAAGAAAAGTGCAAAGAACATCCAAAAGAGAAGAAGTTTCTTCTACAAAAATCATAAATTGTTGCTACAACATCACACCTTCATCCATCGATATCACAATTTTAGCCATGGTTTCACTGACGAATTTGAGTTAGAACCACTTGCATCCCAAGCTTTCTTTCAAAGAAGAGCTTTGTCATATCATCACAATCATAGTCAATGCATTCATCCATCATACATTCCACAACCAGCAATCACCTATTAGAGATTCCAAGGTTACACCTCTCCCATATTTCATCTTCTCAAGTTATCTTCAAATTCACTCATCTTTCATAAGTCATTTCTAAATGTACATATTTCATCTTCTCAAGTTATCTTCAAATTCACCCATCTTTCATAAAGTCATTTTCTAAATTGATAAATCTTTTCCATGTTTCATGTTCACTCATCAAATTCAAATCCTTTTAAAAATTTATTTTCTTTCCAAACTCACATCTACTTTATTATCTTCTCATATTTCATATTTCCACATACATCTTCCCCAGTTCATCTATATCATTCCAATATCAATCATCAAAATTAATAGTCACCTCATAGAAATTCCAAGGTTTTCACTCATTCCATAGGTTTTCACTCATTCCATATAATCAAAATTCCATTCAACTCTCAAAACAAGGTTTTGTCCTTAGTTCTTTTACATAATGTTAAAAATATAAACAAACCAAAACTCTCTAGTGTGTCTCTACATCTAGGATATATCATCCTACAAAGACATTACTAAGTATTTAGATAGGTTAAAACTAGCTTTTGAGTGCATCCTCTCACAGCTAGGTAGCTTATGCTTTGTAAAACACAAAACATCGCTACACCTCATCTCACAATTATTTGAAACCAAGAAAGCAATATCGAAAAGAAATTTGTTGATATCCAACCTTCGGTAAAAGGATATTACTCATCCATGCACATTTCAATTTATCTTCATTATCATAAACTCTTGAAACTATCAAAGAAGATCAAACACACACTTTTTCATCTACACCTGCGTGCTTCACAACATGGCTAGGACTAGGTCTCAGAGTTACAAAAAAACTCAAAATGAAATATGGGAAGAAGAGGAATAGGTCGTTAACCCCTTTTCAAGAAGAGAAGGCCCAGAGACCCCTACACAAGTACACATAGAAGAAGCAACTCATAATCCTAGATTTAACAGACTTTTTGAGGAAATTATCAGGGGAAAACCTAACGCCCATTTTCTAAAAATTTCTCAAGAAGGAGCCAAACTTCCCACTGACTTTGATGTATTGTAACTGTGGGATGTACCAAAGCAAGCCCAACATAACCATCAGAAAGAAAAAAATCAAGATGACAAGAGGGAAAGGAATACCTCCAACTATGATGATAACTATCAATAAGGAAACATCCCGCCTCATCCTACATAAATGGATATGTTGAGACAACAAATGCAAAACCTCACCCAAAAAGTACACTCAAGAAGGTCATAAAAGCAATATGCTCTCAAAGATATCTGTCCATATCCATTTGATAGAAACATATACATGCCTCCTTTCCCACGCAACTTCGAAACCCCAAAATTTGATAAATGCAAAGGAAAAGGAGACCCTAGAGATCATGTGCGAGAATTTTACTCTGCCTGCTTAGAGGTTGCATATGAGGACACATATTTAATGTGCCTTTTCCCCAAAATTTTAGGAGTCTTGACCATGCAATGGTCCTCATGCCTACCTGGTGGGATCAGGACCTTTGAGGACCTGATACAAAAATTTATCACGCTCATAACATAGAACAGGATGTCTCCATGACTAATCTATGCAATACAAAACAAAATAATGGTGAGCTATTCTCAATATTCTTGCAAAGATGGAGACATATTTCTAGTATATGTTCCTTCCCCATTCCCGAAGAACAATTAGTTGAAATTTTTATTTCAAACTTAAATGAGGAAATGGAATTGTACTTAGAAATAAAATGTTCAGACACTTTCAAAGATGCGATAGCCCAAGGACTTAAAATCGAGAAAGCCTTTATCAAAAAGGGGCTTGTCAAGATATAAAATGACAACAAGGAGGGTCCACGACCATCCTACAATAGTGACAAACCAAATTTTTGGGCCAAGAACAAAAATATTGTTAACGATGGTGTTGTGGATGCACGAACTGTCAAAATCGCCCAACCCATAGTCAAAATTGTAGGGCAAGCAAATAATTGCACCAACCCCACTATCAATCAAGGAAATCAAAATCCAAACACACAATAAGAGGAACCTAAAAACAAGAACCCTACCTACAAACCCAATCGCACATATACACCCTTGGGAGAATCTCTTGAAAAGATCTTACGACCACTCATCTCTTTTGATCTTATCACATTGCCTAAAATGTCAAATTATGAACCACATATTAAACCTTCATGGTGGAGAGATAATGAGTATTGTGAATTTCATAAAGGAAAAGGACACAAAACAAACAACTGCCATCAGTTAAAAGATATCGTTCAAGACCTCGTTGACCGAGGCGACATAGAAGTAGATGGTCACAATGCAAAAACTTCCAATACGGATCATACCATGTTAAAAAATCCACTCTCATCTTATGAGAAATGAGGTCCCTCTCATCAAGGTAAGAACCAAGATAACACGATAAATTATACTCGCGCACCATATACTTATACTATCAACCTCCTTTATGATGCCAATGAACAAGTTACAACCATTATAATCAAAGGTAAAGATTCCGCATGCAACTTTGTTACTCGTCATAGCAAGATTAATGTACAAGCAGCACCATCAAGAGTGAAATACATGCCCAAACATTATAACCTTATGGACCAATTAGATAAGATGCCAGAACTTATCTCCATACTAGAGGTTTTGCACTTATCACCCTCACATAAAACCATCTTAGACTAAGGTCTCCAAGAAGTGTCAATTCCATCTGACCTTAATATAAAATCAATTTCAAGCCATGGTTGGTAGTCTCAAGTCATCACCATGTCTCACTTTTGCCGATAATGATGATGCATCCTTTCAACAACCACATAACGCCCCTCTCCACATTGAGGGATTCGTCCATAAACATAGAATCAAGTGAGTATTGATTGACAATGGAGTTGGCCTTAATATATGTACCTTACAGTTAATTACAACATTGGGATATGCAGAGGATGCAATAGATGCCAGAAAGAGGATCACCATCAAGGCCTATGATAATGAAGAATGCTCCTCAAAAGGGTGTGTTACTCTACCAGTCATGGTAGGACCCATGATGAAGAATGTTGATGCAGACCATCTATCACAAACCATAAAACCTTCATTTAACCAACCCAAAACTAATACAAGACCTTAAAATTGAATCAAGATGCATATAAAAAGATCAACCACTCTTCTCAAATCCAAACCAATTTCAAAGGTTATATTCCATCCCTAAAGACCTTCATTCAATATTTCAGATCATAACATTCACCATAACATGAGGGAACAAATTCCTTATTGCCATGGAATACCCTAGTTCAAGGTTTCATCCTTTAAAAACTGCTTTCACCAAAATAACCATAAACTATTCAATTATTAACAAAATTAAGTTAGAAAAAAATCACTAGTTCTTCATTATGATCCCTCATGTGACCACACCAAATGCTGCAACCGGACTGCTGTTGCCTTCACCAATCTACTTTTCACCATGAACTGTAGAAAAATGTCATAAATGCCTATTTAAATATTGATCATAAAGAACATCTCTCTGATCAGACTCTAGATTACTGAGCTACAAAAATTCTCTCTAAATTTCATCCAGATCCAATGGTTAAATCAAAATTTATGAGGATTTTTCCAAAACAGGTAACCCTTGGCAGGGTTTTGACAATTTTTGTAAAAACAAACATATCTTGCCAAATACTCCAGAAAATTGAATAATAAAGGATTCATATGAAGTATATTTTATTAATCTATCATTCAATAACATCTACATATAAAAATTACACCAAATGTGATCCTCCATGGATCTATGACAGTCACAGATTCCTTAAAGCCTTATGACAGTTTGAGGTTTGATGGATAATCTTTGTCAAATCCCCTCCAAACTGCTCTACCCCCTTGATTTAGACAAAAAAATGTTTTATAAACCATTTACAACTCCTTCCTAAATACTCTAACCACCTCATGACCAATGCATTTCATTCTTACACTTTTGTTGCACTTTTTGGCAATGTTGCAACTTTACAATTTTTACAATTTTTGCATTTTTGACATAAATGACTCTAACCCTTACATGGACACTTTTAACACTTCAATATGGACCAAATATGATATCTTTGGACAAAAAGGCTCATTTAACCTTACATATTATGATTCAATGGACTCAAATACAATAAAATTGCTTACATTATGACTTTTGACCTCCTGGTATGCTTGTGTGCTTAGGTGCCTCTGCACCAAATGTTGTTTGCCAAGTCCTAGACCTCCCTCTTCCATACAATATCTTATTAGGTAGACCATGGATTCATTCCATGCAAGTATTACCATCCTCTTACCATCAATGCATTAAGTTTCCACATAATGGAGTAGAGATTACTATCCTCGGTGATGCCAACCCATTTGCCTTTTGCAACAATATAAGGCATCAACCTGATATCATAGTCCCTACCAATAGAGAAGCCATCGCCTCATCATATTACATCCACCTAGAAAATATCACTTGTCCACCGATCCCTACACCCAATTAGGAAAAGCTAAAAATGAAAGTAAAGGATGAAGGCCCATGAGAGTATAATATTAGTTAGCTTTTCTGCATTGGCCAACTACCCCTCTCACCTAGGACTCATGGAAAACCACAAATGTCACTCAAGCTACTTGTTGTAGCCAACACTACTACACTTGATGGATTCATCCTTGGAAGATCACAGGAACATGAAACTATTGATGAAGACTTGGTAGGATGGCTCTAAAGAGACCCTTCTGATACAGCTAGACAACAAGTCAGGATCCCTACAGAGGTATGGTAAAGGCTTTACCCTAATGAAAAAGATGGGCTATGATGGCCATAGTGCATTGGGATCCCACAAAAAAGGTGTACAAGAGCCATTGCAACCATTGTTACAACCACGAGATATAAATGGACTCAGATTCAACCCTAGTTCAGGAGGCTCTCCTAAGCTCAAGATTCCAAGAAAATAAAAGAAGACCACTTTTAAGATCATCCCTTCCAGAAGAAGGGAAATGTCCATTGCAAATCAACCTACAAGATTAGAAAATTCCAATCACAAAATCACTTCTTAATTACAGTCTCTACATACAACAAGTAAGAAAGAGAGTTATGTTGCCCTCCAAATTGTCACTTCTGGAATAAAACTCTTGTCCACTTCAGACACCCAAGTGACATCAACAACCTCGTAACCCCTACAACAACTATCGACAAAACTTTAACATCGACCGACATACCAATAACATATAGTGACAGAGTTCTACCAATTGATTCCAAGATGGATTCACATGAATATGAATGGGGTTCTTTGGCTTCACATGAATCTGAAGAAGATTCTCATGTTCTTTTTATAGATAAAAGCTTTGAAGGAGAGGCATAGATTAAAACCTTTTGGGATTTTGATCCTGAAGATACTTCACAAATAGATAGGTCACCTCCCGAGCCTGATTACAAAGAGGATAGTATTGATGATGACATTGATTCCTCCATACTTACCCTAATCAACATATCTTATGAACTTAACCTTATCAATGAAGCAATGCCAATTATTCATCTTGAAATCATTGATTGGGACTAGCAAGATCCCTCACACCTTGACACCTTCCAAAATGATGATGCAATCATATACTTTCTTGAATTATGGGATGACATACCAAGCAGGGATCACAAAGTTGGGTATGTTATGGAAGGTTTGACATTCTCCCCTTTAGCACTAATCAGGAGAGATCAACTATTCTCATTGAAGAAACAAAGGAATTCAATCTAGGGGCACTGGAAAATCCTGTTAGGGTTTCAAGCAGATCCGAAGCAAATATGAACTAACAATTATATGCAGATTTAAATACAAAAGATAAAGAAATAAAATAGGACACAGATAACAGAAAGATTTAACGTGGTTCACCCAGAATGGGTTACGTCCACCATACACAGTCGTCCAATCTTTCTTATTATCCAGTAAAAATAGTACGTCAACCTTACAATGCCTTAAGCATCCCAGCCACTTATAACATGCATTTTTAGGGCAACAAAACAAAGTTGGCCTTTTTAGGGTTTTATTACAATGTCGATTTTCATCAACAAAAAACGGCAAAAAAAATTTTCTCGGGGGCTCCCGCCCCCGAACCCCCGCTTTTCTTAGGGGCTATCGCCCCCAAACCCCTGCCCAAGGCCCGGCCCAGCCCCGGACCCCAGCGAGGATACGTGCTGAGTGTACAGTACTTTGCTGATCGGTCGCCACAAATCAACAATCTTCCACTTGGAGACTGATCAGGCTCCACACCGAACAATCTCCCACTTGGAGACTGAAACTACACGACACCACTGTACATGCAACATCCGCTGGATAAAACACTAGGACTTGACTGGTATAAATTCCACAATTATCAATCAAGAAGACCAACAGAAATTGGTGAAGAAATCAGCTTCTCCTGTGGAACTGCCTTTGTGAACATATCGGCAGGATTCTCACTTGTGTGAATCTTCTCAAGCCGTAACTGACCCTCCTCCAAAATAGTCCGGATGAAGTGGTACCTGAGCTGAATGTGCTTTGTCCTTGAATGAAAAGCAGAGTTCTTCGCAAGATGAATGGCACTCTGGCTATCAGTATATAATGGGCTATCCTCTTGTGTCTGACCCAATTCCTTCAGAAAACATTGCAACCAAATCATCTATTTGCTGGCTTCTATAGCAGCAACATACTCAGCTTCAGTGGTTGAAAGTGCAACAACCTTTTGCAGCCTAGAAATCCAACTGACTGCAGTTCCCCCTATAGTAAAAACATACCCTGTAGTACTCCTCCATGAATCAATATCACCTGCCAGATCAGAGTCAACAAATCCACTTAGAGCAGCATTAGATCCTTTGAAACATAATGCATTCGTAGTAGTTCCTTTCAAATACCGAAGAATCCATTTCACAGCATTCCAATGTTCCATACCCGGATTACTCATAAACCTGCTCACAACTCCCACTGCATGTGCAATATCTAGCCTTGTGCATACCATTGCATACATCAGACTGCCAATAGCTGATGAATACGGGATGTTAGACATTTTATTAACCTCTTCCTGTGCCTTTGGGCACATCTCCTTAGTCAATTTGAAATGACTAGCCAAAGGTGTACTAACTGCTTTTGCATTCTGCATGTTAAATCTTTTCAACACCTTCTTTATATACTCACTTTGGGACAAATTCAAGGTTTTATTTTTCCTGTCCCGTGTAATCCTCATACCGAGAATTTGCTTAGCTGCACCCAAATCCTTCATAGCAAATGACCTGGCTAATTTCTGTTTAAGATCATTTATATGTTTCATGTTAGACCCAGCAACAAGCATGTCATCAACATAAAGCAACAGGATAATATAACTGCCATTATCAAATCTCTTAAAATATACACAATGATCAAAATGACATCTATGATAACCGTGTTCAGCCATGAAACTATCAAATTTTAAATACCATTGTCGGGGTGCTTGCTTTAGGCCATACAGACTTTTCTTCAACCTGCACACCAAGTTCTCCTTGCCTTTGACCTCATATCCCTGTGGTTGCAACATGTAAATTTCCTCCTCCAAATCTCCATGGAGAAAAGCTGTTTTGACATCTAATTGTTCAAGATGTAAATCATCTGCAGCCACAAGACTAAGTACAGTTCTAATTGAAGTCATTTTTACAACTGGAGAAAATATTTCATCATAATCTATACCCTTTTTTTGTGCAAAACCTTTTACCACAAGTCTGGCCTTATATCTTTTCTGACCTCCTTCCTCCTCCTTTAGCCGATAAACCCATTTGTTAGGCAAGGCTCTTTTTTCTGTAGGTAAAGGGACTAAGTCCCAAGTCTTATTTTTCATCAAGGAGTCCATCTCCTCTTTCATGCCTAGTTGCCACTGTTGTTTGGCATCCACCTGCATTGCTTCTTCATATTCTTCTGGTTCACCAGAATCCGTTAATAAAATAGAATACAAAGAAGGAGAAAATATTTCAAGGGGTCTACTTGTCCTCATAGAACGTCTAACACTTGTAGGAGTTTGTGGGACAATCTGTTGTTGCTGAGCATCAGGTACCTGTGGCATTTCATTTTCAGGAATCTCATCCAACACCACATATTCTTGTTTGTCCTGTTCATGCTTCTTTTCCTGCATTTGTTCTTTATACATAACCTTCTCATTGAATATAACATCTCTACTTCTAATTATTTTCTTATTTTCAAAATCCCATAACCGATAGCCATATTCATCTATCCCATATCCAATGAAGGTACATTTCTGAGATTTAGCATCAAGCTTGGTTCTGTTTTCTTTATCAACATGGACAAAAGCTTCGCAACCAAAAGTTTTTAGAAAAGAATAATTTACCTTTTTACCAGTCCATGCCTCCTCTGGAATACCACCATCCAAAGGGGTTGAAGGTCCTCTATTTATGAAATAGACAGCAGTATGTACAGCATCTACCCAAAAATGTAAGGGCAATCCAGCATGCAATCTCATGCTCCTCGCACGTTCCATGATGGTCCTATTCATTCTCTCTGACACACCATTTTCCTGTGGAGTTCTTGGAACTGTCTTCTGCTTTCGAATCCCATTTAAGGAACAGTAATCTTCAAATGCTTTGCTGCAATACTCACCTCCATTATCCGATATGAGACACTTCAACTTTTTTCCTGTCTCATTCTCAACCAAAGCTTTCCATTTCTTAAAAGTTTCAAAAACATCTGATTTTTGTTTTAGGAAATATACCCATGTTTTTCTGGTTGAGTCATCAATAAAAATAACATAATAACAAGAGCCACCAAGAGAAGATACCTTAGCCGGTCCCCATACATCTGAATGTACAAGCTCTAACTTCTCACTCTTCTTCTCTTTCCCAACCTTGAGAAATCTGACTCTTTTCTGTTTACCATAAACACAGTTTTCACAGAACTCTAAATCAATCTTCTTTAGTCCTGGCAATAGATTTTTGGAGTGAAGGATTTTCATCCCTTTCTCACTCATGTGCCCAAGCCTATGGTGCCACATTATCGAATCTATTCTTGCAACATTTATTGTTGTTGTCCCTGCAGTAACTTTATCTGTAGCAGCTAAGGTAGAGTAAGTGTTACCAGTACACAGATATAATGTGCCTACCTTCACACCTTTAGCTACTACTAATGATCCTTTAGTGACCTTCCACATACTGTCTGAGAAGGTAACTATGCAACCTTCACTACCTAGTTGCCCTGCAGAAATTAAATTTCTTCTTAAATTAGGAACATGTCTTACCTCCTGCAGAAACCAGTCATTACCATTCTGCAACTTGATCTTTATCTTTCCTTTTCCAATAATTTGACAGGGCTCATCATCACCCAAATATACCTATCCAAAATCACCTTGAACATAATCTAGAAAATATTTTCTATGGGGTGTAGCATGAAATGAAGCCCCAGAATCTATTACCCAGGAATCATTAACATTATCCAAACATAAGATTAAAGCATCTTGTAAAGTATTACTTGCAATATTAGCTTCCTTACTGTCATTTTCATTTTTGTCTCCTTTGTTTTTCCGAGACCAACAGTCGTTCTTTAGATGACCAGGCTTTCCGCAGTACCAACAATCTTTCTTTCCTCTAGATTGAGAGCATCCTTTCTTTGACTTCCCTCGTGACTTCTCATTCCCAGGGCCTTTTCCTCTTTCCTTTGATCTTCCTCTGTTCTCCACATTCAAAACACTACCTGATGATGTTGGAGTCTCACCTATGCTTTTCCTTTGCATTTCCTCGCTTAGGATAACACCAACAATATCATCAAATACCAAAGTATTTTTACCAGAGACAGAGTTACTTACAACTATAACCAAGCTATTCCAGCTTTCTGGCAAAGAACATAAAATCAAGAGAGCCCTAACCTCTTCTGCAAAGGTAATTTTTACCGAAGACAATTGACTGGTAATTGTATTAAATTCATTTAAGTGCTCCGCTACAAATCCTCCCTCACTCATTTTCAAATTAAACAAACGCTTCATAAGAAATACCTTATTCGAAGCCGAGGGTTTCTCATACAACTTAGCCAATGTTGCCATCAAATCTACCGTCATTTTTGCTTCTGTTATATTGAATGCTACAGACGACGCAAGGCACAATCAAATGGATCCCAGTGCCTTTCTATCTAAAATGTCCCACTTTTCATCTGATATTGTGGTCAGTTTCTTTGCCTTTCCTTCCAATGGCCGCCACAAATCCTTTTGATACAGGTAATCCTCCATCTGCATTTTCCATAACTGATAATTCTGGCCGTTAAACTTTTCGACCTTGAATTTGGAATCCTCCATTGCTCCCACTCAAATCTGAAAGTCCTGCCAATTTACAAAAAACCTCGCTCTGATACCAATTGTTAGGGTTTCAAGCAGATCCAAAGCAAATATGAACTAACAATTATATGCAGATTTAAATACAAAAGATAAAGAAATAAAATAGGACACAGCTAACACAGAGATTTAACATGGTTCACCCAGAATGGGTTACGTCCACCATACACAGTCGTCCAATCTTTCTTATTATCCAGTAAAAACAGTATGTCAACCTTACAATGCCTTAAGCATCCCAGCCGCTTATAACATGCATTTTTAGGGCAACAAAACAAAGTCGGCCCTTTTAGGGTTTTATTACAATGTCAGTTTTCATCAACAAAAAACGGCAAAAAAAAATTTCTCGGGGGCTCCCGCCCCCGAACCCCCACTTTTCTCGGGGGCTGCCGCCCCCGAACCCCTGCCCAGGGCCCGGCCCGACCCCAGACCCCGGCGAGGATACATGCTGAGTGTACAGTACTTTGCTAATCAGTCACCACATTTCAACAATCTCCCACTTGGAGACTGATCAGGCTCCACACCGAACAAATCCACACATACTACATCTAGCAGAATCACTGACTCCAGCAAAGATCCTGATTTTATAGAGTTCTTTTGAAAGTGACAAATCAATTTTGTATGGTCCTATGAAAACATGCTAGACCTTGATCAAGAACTAGTAATTCATCACTTGATAGTAGCAGGATCGAAACCAATAAAACAAAAGCTCAGAAAGATGCATCCTCAAATCGCAATATTAGTAAAAGCAGAACTCAAAAAGCTATTAGACGTTGGTTTTCATAAGACCCATTGATTATGCAGAATGGATCTCCGACCTTGTACCAGTGGAAAAACCAACTGGGGGCAGCCATATATGTATGGATTTTAGAGATCTTAATAAATCATGTCCTAAAGACGACTTCCCTCTTTCAAACATTGATATGATTGTGGACCTCACAATAGGACATGCAATGCTATCACTCATGGATGGATTTTCAAGATACAACCAGATAAACATTGCTCCAGAGGATCAACACAAAACAACTTTTACGTGCCATGGGGTACATACTATTGGAATGTAATGCCATTTGGTCTGAAGATCGCAGGTGCCACATATCAAAGGGAAATGACTACCATCTTCCATGACATGATGCATACACTAATGGAAGACTATGTGGATGATTTACTAGTGTTAGTGAATAGATTTTACTCTTTGCATTTAAATGATTAATTTTAGGACTCTGTTACCTTATTTTAAGAACAAATGGTTCACTGAACAGTTGGGTAGGCATTTGTTCAATCACCTCCCTCTGAATTTTTGCCTAGGTACAGCTCCCTATCTAGATTTTTCATAAAGTGTGTTTTTGTTTTTATTGTTATATCCAAATGAAAGCTATTAACCAGAAAGCATATAAGGCCACCTATATCATTCTTGGATGAAAGGCTATAACTTTCCTAATATCTCATAAATAATGAAAACTATCTTCTTAATTTTCAAAGTATGTAATTACAGTAATTGAAACAAAGTTCAATATACTTCTTCCAAATAAAGACGAACAGATTCAAAGAAAATGAATGCACCCGCAAACATGAATCTTTTCCAGAGAAAACAACACATTCAAAGGAAAGAACATCCAAGGAATAATGAAAAACTGCAATGAAATAATCAAATACAATTTCTTGATCGGATGAACATATGCAAAGACATGTTATCTATTCGGATTCAAAATACACAAATCTTTCTTCTCCCCAAAAACAATATCACCAGATTTCATATATATATCTTTATGTAATCAAAGACATAATGATACATCTGCTAATCTTTTTCCACCACAGATTTCAACCATCTGATTCCTCCTTTGATTAGGAATAGAAAAATATCAAAAAAAAACCCACGTTCAAGTTTTTTTTTTTTTTTTTTAAATCAGTTACTAAAAATCTAACCCTTCTACCATTGGTTCTACTTAATTTATAGTCTAAACAGGGGGGGTCTCCCTGAAAACTTGACCACTTACGAAACCAACAAAAAGTATTTTGGGATAGTTGTCCTGAACTTTTTGCATAACTATGAAAAATGTTTTTTTTTTTTTTAAATAAAGAAAACTAGCCCAAAGCGGATGCATTATGTCATATTTCATCATCATCCTTTTCTCCATCTTCACGAGCATCATGAGCAGTTGTGAGTTCTTGGATCATTGATTGGCTTGGGAATTTCATTGCATTAAGCTTCGCCTTTGCCACCTCTTTATTCCACCTGTGTTGCACCATCTTCTCTGAGTGCTTAAGTAGATGATCATTCCCAATGAAAACCATAGATTCGATCCTAGCCACTTTGGTTATATCCTCGAGTGTGAAACTACTCCTAACTCTGATCTTCTCCATGTTCAATTGGAATGACTTGACTGCTTCTTGTGTACTTGCCCCGCAGATTCCTAGTTCCCAGTCATGATCGGGATTAACCACTTTATTATCTTTGACAATACTACTCTGCAAATCTTGGAGTTCATAGACAGAGGTTTTTGCATCCGTAATTACCGACTCAAAGGTGAGCACCCGCCACATGATATTTTTCTTTAGCACGAAAAGTTGGAATTCATCAGATACCAGCTTAATTGAATTTTCTGTCAGAAATCTGGTAGTTCCGTACTCTTCGATTTTGGTAAACAGAGGCAAGACATTTTTCCATTTGTGTTCTTCTTTCTCCCATGGTACAAGCTAATTTTGGATTTTGAAAATCAGGCTTTGTACCTCATCACACAACTTTCGGGAGTTGGCAATGTATTTTTCACCATCTTTGATTACTTGTTCAATCCATTTTCAATCGCTTCAGCGATGCTCTTAGCCCGTTGAACTTGATTCATCAACTTCTTATTTTCCAGAGAAGTTGGGTCAAAATTCTCAGTGGCATGGGATATTGGAATTGCTCCAAGGCAACCGATGTTATCGATTAACTGAGCCAAAACACTTATATGTCTTTTAAGTTCTCTTTTCTCCCATCCATCCTTCTCTGACCGGGTAAGCATTTTCTTCACTGAAACTTGAAAAAAATGGTTATCTCTATCCCTGCTCATTTTGCCCAACTCTACTTTTGTGATTTCAAAATCATCAGAACCAGCCTCTTTGTTCTCATCTTTCAGTTTGTAAGAGGCAATTTCCGCTGTCCATTTACCAGTTTCCTCATCATTGTTTAGGTGCACGGTGGTCTTGAACCTCTTTGGCCTTGGATTCTTCTTAGAGTACTTGGCAACCATCTCTTGAATTGGAATGGTCATAGGAAGAAAGCTCCTTTTCTTGTTCACTGAGGTTGTTAACCATTTAGCAGTCGCAGCAGAATGAGAAGTTCCTTCAATCATCTTTGGGGATGGCGTCATAGCCGTAGTCACCATTTGGGAGTCTAGAGCACAAGCAACTTCACCATCCAAATCTTCAATTTCAAAGATCTGAGCTTCAAGCATGACATCTTTGGCTCCCATATCCTTGACCTGGTCCATCCTCTTCTAGGTGACACTACATGATCGAGTATGTCGAGGGGTATTGAAATCCAAAGTTGGGCTAGGTCTGTGTCTAGGCTGAGCCGACTTGATTTCCTTACCTGCACGAACAGGAGCACTGTTAGAAGGACGTTTTGGTGAAGACATACTTCTCATAGAAAGAGACTTGGCATCTGGCCTCATTGATTTCTTCTTGACCACCCATGCCACGGTTCTATCCAGAACTCATTCGATTCTCGATTGAATGTCATCATTTTCCTCCTCATCCCAATTAATTGGGGGCATTTCAGTCTTTGCATGGGCTAAATACCCTAGTTCAAATAGTTCAAGACAATCTTCTTCAACCCCTTTAATATCTATCTTTATTTGTAGAGAAATAACCTGTTCCAGCACCAATCTCATATTTTCTCTTTTGAAGACTTCAAGTTCATCTGAACAGTCTTCCAAGAATTCTTCTAACTCTGGCATGGGAAGATGAGGCATTAAGCCAAGGCTCCGAGAAAATCCTTTGTTGTCAAACCCTTTTCTTTCAGCATACAAAGAGAAATTAAAATTTCTAAGGTCTGCTCCTATACTTAGTGCATCAGACATTGAATTATAGGATAACACTCCCAAATGTATTCAAAAATGACCTTCCCACTTGTCCTTAGGTTGTGCCTTCTTGACCATGGAAGTCAGTTGTCTGCATACTTCTGCTAGGACAAAACAATCAAAATAGAAATGTGGAAGCTTGAAGGGTTCCTCTTCAAAGCCTCCCACTCATACATAGCAAAAGTGTGGGAACTGGATGTAAAATCTTCTGAACTTCTTAATCAAGGACTATGCATCATCTGAAATCCACTTGGCTTTTGTACCTTTCAGTTCATGACACATATCACCCAGGAATGCATTACATACCCTTCTGAAATCTTGTAGGGCATTGTCTTTTTGTAGCATTGGATAAAACTCATACACCAAAACATCTTCCTCAGTGGGCTGCTTGGGTATACCCGTTAACTCCTTAACACAGGCCAGACAATACAAAAGATATGAGGACATGAAGAAGTTTTGTTGAAATTACTTGGCTAGACTCAACTGCTCTCTCATCAAATCAGCAATTAACTCCACCCAATCCAGATATTGTTTTCCTTCCGGAACTAATTGTACATAGCAATATATCCAATCATCAAAGCTATAAGCTTTGGCAGAACCTCTGGCTCGATGCAACAGAAGCATTACATCATGGATATGTGGCAACATGTGGTTCTTGTTAGGATTTTTAGGTAGTCTAGAACCACCTCTCTGAGGGACCTTCAACGAGAACTTCACCACACTATTCCTATGTCCGGCTCTATCTGCATTGAACTCACTAATTGACTGAGCAGGGGAGAAATTAGAAAATTGATAATCCGGTATTTTGAACACTAAAGCAATCACTTTGCAGTTAATGGCGAGAAGGGTTTCGCCGTTATCTCTTTTAATAGTTTCAGATATAGGGTCATATCTGGCAATACACTCCCGAAAAAGCTCTGGACAAGGAATTGCTGGAGGAAAGGCTGCAGCTTCTAAAAGTCCACTACTCAAAATCTCTATACAAAAAGACTTATCAACACCCCTGAACACCCTTTCTTTCAAATCTTCAAGGTTCTCATCCTTCAGGTCAGTATCACTAACTATGGCTTCTGTGGACGCCATGCTAAAGACGTTTCCAAACAAGTGCAGGGTGGACTTCATGATTTCAAAACAAGAAACCCAAACTTGATTGCGGTGAAACCTTCTGTATGAGAGAAAATGCAAGGGAAAACACTAGAGAAAATAAGGAAAGACTCACCTTCACAGCTGTATAATCGAACGATGGCTAGCAGCAAGAAAAACTCCTATCTAGGGACAATATAAACACAAATCCAGCAGCAAGAAGCAAACGTAGAACAAAAATGATTTTCATACCTTATAGAGAAGGGTAATAATATAGACACATTAAATGCAATGATTTCACAATTTCATTCTGAACGCGGCAAATTGATAGATTAGACCCCCGCACGCATGCATTGAATACATGGCGGTGTACTTTAAGAAACTACCAGTTCCCAAAACGTTCACTTACTTCAAAAAAGCCAAAGAATGACATCACTTTACAATATGGTTCTGCCTCTCTGTATTTAGCAATAAATGCACCTCTCGAAATATTAGAAACCGCAGGACCCACCAGCATTGAACCTGTGTGAACATCTTGAACGAACTTCTTGAGTGTTCAAGTAGTTCAAGATGTACGCCGCGTCAAACTATTGACCACTTTGCCGTGTTGAACACGTTGAACATATTTGAACTCTTTGAACTCAGTTCAACAAGTTCAACACAAATGTTATATCACCGAACAAGAAAAACTTTATTAAAGAGCCGCTGCAAAAACTTAGAGAAAATGTTAGTACGAAGAACCTTTTCTGAACACCTCGGAACCTATTGAACCTAAATGAACATCTTGAACCTAGTTCAGAATGGTTCGATGCATTCAAGGAGTACAATGAATTGTCTGATCTTGAACGAAAATGACTAGAGAAAGGAGTTGAGGCCGCATCTAAAGACTTGAACCAAGGTATATGGTATGAACTAGGTCTCCAACATAAAAAAAAGGAAAATATGACCCATTCTTGGAATGAAGAATAAATGACGTGGTAACATTGGCTCTGACTGGGGATTGTATTTTTTCAAAAGAAAGTGCAAAGAACTCACAGACTCTGGTTTCACAAAACATAAAACAATGGGGAAAGGGTTAAGAGCACAACCAAAAATACCTAGACTACTATGTACATGTGACTCAAACACTAGACTTACAATTTATAGAGCTTGAGATCTTGCCTATTGTACGTATAAGGCATGATCATTCCATCAGCATAGCTAAGTCTGAATGCATTTTGTCCTACTGCTTCACAAATTCTGAAAGGAACTTTCCACAATGAAACAAACTTGTCGTGAGCACCTTTGGACTCTTTCCTTTTGTCCCATAGTAGCACCTCATCTCCTACTAGGAAACCTCTTGGTCCAGCTCGCATGTTAAAAATCCTCTTTACTCGGCTCTAATGTTCTAAAATTCTATCCACCAGCAATTCTCTCTCTTCTTCCAACTTTGTCAGATACATGATTCTTTTCTCCAAAGCATTTTGAAATAAGGAATCTTCCACTACTGTTTGCAGCTTGGTTGCTGATAACTCCAGCGGCAAAGAAATTTTTGCTCCTACACCATACACAAGTTCAAAAGGTGTCATTCCAATAGCCCTCTTGGGTGTGGTTCTGTCCGCCCATAAAGCCTCATATAACTTCTTATGCCAATTCCTAGCATTCTCGTCAACTAGCTTCTTCATGATGACTATCAAATTCTTGTTGCTAGATTTGGCCAAACCATTGCCCCGTGGAAAATAATCAGAAGAATGTGAGAGTGAAATTTGATGATCATAGCAAAACACGATCAACTCTTCAGAGGAGAAATATGATGCATTATCTGTCACAATTTTCTGGGGTACCCCAAAATGAACTAGGATGTAATCCATGAGAAAACTACACACAATCTCTGAGTTGGCCTTTTTGGTGGGAATGGCTTCTACCCACTTTGTAAAGTAGTCAGTAGCTATCAAAATATACATGTGACCTGCACTGGAATGAGGGTTTATTGGGCCTATGAAATCAATGCCCCACTATGTGAAAGGTTCATCCATCACTACAGGCCTTAGAGGCAGTGCTGCTAAATGTGGCTTTCCAGAAAACAATTGACATTTTTCGCATTCTTTTACATGAATATAGGCATCTCGAAACATGTCGGGCCAATAAAAACAATTTCTTAGAATTTTGAAAGCAGTAATAGATGATGAAAAGTGTCCACCACAAACCTCTCCATGATAAGCTTCCAGGAGCTTTTGCTCTTGAGGTTTATCTACACACCTTAGGTATGTTCCATCTAACCCCTTTTTGTATAGAACATCTTGCCAAATTACATACTTTGCAGCTTTTAATTTTAAATTTCTTTGTTCCTTAGCTGACAGATGATTTGGGCAACTACCATAAGTTAAATAGTAGGCCACATTAGAGAACCAAGTATCTGCAATTCAACAAAAAGAGTTAATGGTAACTCTGCTTCAGTTTCCACCTCATTTTCCGCTATCAACTTGCATAAGCCCTGCCCTTTAATTGTCTTCGTAGGGAAAATATCTAAGTCATACTCTTGGATTTTCATCACCCATGTTGCTCGCTTATTTAGTCCAACCTCCTATTGAGTCAAAATGCTTTTCACGGCTGAATCTAGAACAAAAAACACAGAGTGAGAATGCAGGATATAATATCGAAACTGTTTCATAGCTTTTACAATAGCATATGCATGTTTCTCCATAGGTGAATATTTGAGCTCATGCTTCTTGAGCGGAGTAGTCATGAACGCTATAGGCATTTCAACCCCATGTTCATCCAACTACAACAGAATTTCAGACATAGTATGGTCTGATGCATAACAATACATAATGAAATCCTTCATGAAATCTGGATTAACAAGAGTGGGTGCATTTGCAACTGATCCTTTAATTTTCTCGAAAGCATTTTTGGCTTCTTCGGTCCACTTGAAAGGATGTTGCACACTTAGCAAGCCAACAATGTGTTTTGTGGTCTCAGCAAATTCTGGAACAAATCTCCTTAGGAAATTCACTTGACCAAAGAACGATCTTACTCTAGTCCGGCTAGAGGGTAAACTGAGATGTTGAATTGCATTAACTCTGTCAAGATCAATCTTGACTCCCTCTTTTGAGACAATATGTCCTAACAATTTGCCCTCCGTGACGCAAAAAACTAATTTCTTAGGATTCAGAGAAATCCCATGCTCACAACAATGCTGTAATACTGCACTCAAATCCCAGAAATGATTTGTCCTTTTTTTTTAAAACACCGTGAGGTCATCCAGATAAACTACAATTATTCTGTCTTGGAAATCCTTGAAAGAGGAATCCATAGCCCTTTGAAAAGTGGCTCCGGCATTTATTAAACCAAAAGGCATGCGGTTGTATACGAATGTTCCCCATGGAGTGATGAATGTTGTCTTGTGCTACTCATGTTCTGCTACAGATATCTGGTTATAACCAGAAAAACCATCCAACATCGACATCATCTCCGACCCGGACACTGTCTGTAAAATGTGATCCATATTTGGTAAGGCATAGTTATCTTTCAGGCTTGCTTGATTCAAATTTCAAAAATCAACACAAATACGAATTTTCCCATTTTTCTTTCTTATGGGCACAATGTTAGCTACCCAGGTGGAATGGTGGATTGGATATATGATTCGGGCCTTAAGCATTTTCTCAACTTCCTTAGAAATTGCATCCGTCATGATGGGATTAAATTTCTTTAATTTTTGCCTAAAGGGAGAGATGCCTAGCTTCAGTGGAATCTAATGTTGAAAATGTCCATTTCTAAACTCCTTCAGATCATCATAAGACCAAGCAAAAACATCAATGTACTCCTTAAGCAGTGTACCAAGTGCTCTCTTTTCCTCTACAGAACAACACTGACCGATTGTCACTTCTTTTGGATTAGCTTCATCTCCCAAGTTTATTTTCTCACAATTTCCTTTCCCATCATCCTTGGGAACTTTATTACCTATGAATGCGTCATCTTTGGTGAAAAATCTCTCCAGAGTCACTAACCCCCTTAGAATTTTGTTACCTTTGAGCTGAATAAAGCTATTTGTAGGATCTACCTCTGGGTGTGGATTGAACTCTTTGCAAACACTCTCAGAGCCTTCAAAATATGACTGAGAAAATGATTGAGCACATTCTAAGAAATCTTTGATCTGTGCGTCTACATCAAAAACCTGCCAATGATCTACATTACCGAGAACACTGGGCCTATAGATCATTTCAATCCTATATGAGTTATCTTTAAAATCTGGATGTGATAATAAAAGTGAGGCAGACATGGCCAATGAATCTGCCCTACTATTTTGTTCCCTCAGAATTGCTTCAATCGAGAAGGCATCAAAGAATTCTATCTCATCCCAAACTCTATTCCTATAATGCCTCAACCTGTCATTCTTAACCGTATAAACATTCCTCACCTACCTAACAATTAACTCTGCATCACCTTTGACTTTAAGAAACTTAATTCCTTTACATTTAGCCTCACTTAATCCCAATAATAGTGCCTCATACTCAGCAGTATTATTAGTGTTTTTAAAATCCAACTTGAAGGAAAAGGGGAAAATATTACCAGTTGGTGACAGCAAAACCACTCCTGCTCCAAAACCGGAGTTAGCACAGCTTCCATCAAACTCCATCTGCCATAGTCCACCAAGTTCATCAACTGTCTTATCCATTTTCTTTTCACCAGGTGCAAGGACAAGATAGTTTCCAAACTCACACTCCTGAAACAGAATCTAGGCTTTAGGGTTATCTGAGGGAAATACAGTATACTTATTCTTGGGTTCAAGTTCAAGCTTGATTTTTTGGTTTCCAAGGGGAATAATAGCTTCAGACCAGTCCATTTTGATTTCGCCTCCAAGATCCTTGCAAAACATCCTACTCCGAAGCATTTCGTAACTCGCCAGAATATCAACAACCAGTATAGTTAATCTTACTCTTTTGTTTGGGCATGCTACCAGCACTGCCTGGATGTCCTTTACCTGACCAATAAGAGGAACCTATTTTCCATCCATTGAAAAGCATCTTCCAAATGTTTTAGTAAGGGTTAAACCTAAAGATTTAGCCACAGAAGAAGGCATTATATTGTCTGAAGCCCCTGAGTCAATTATGCAATTACTTAACTTTTGGCCATTTAGGAGAAGGGAAATATAGAAAGGTTCAGGTTTCAGAATCTTGACCTCATGCCCAGACCTTGTGTCATGAATAGCATAGGGATTTGCCAGATTAGCTAATGCGTAGGGGATAGATGAAGACCCTTCGACAGCAGCTAAATCACTATTTTCCATACACCCGTGTACTTGAGACTCTGAAAAGGAATCCCCTTTAACGTATTTGACCAGTTTATCCAACTCTTTTAGGTTAAGCTTTAAATACTCAGTGGTAGGTAGTTGAACAGTTGAGGCCTTACAGAATTCAATGATATCAAAGGAGGAAAAAGAGGAAGAGCTCTTATGATCTTCATGGTTCCTTTGCAAAATCTTAACCTCAAGAACCTTTGAAAAACTATTACCTGGGAGATCTTTTCTTTTGAAATTGTTTCTAGAAGGGTTCACAAAGGAAGAAGGCTGGGAGGTTTGTTGATTCCTTGTTAGGATCGCACATGAAGAACCTTCAAGAGTTGCCAAAATGTTACTACCCTTTTCTGAATCTGACTCATATTCAAGGTAGAATGTTCCAGAGTCGCCAGGTGCCTCTTGAATTCTTTTTGCTTCAGTGAACTCTCCTAATTCATCCTTTGTGTTTTGCATCTAAATGTGTCTTATCATATCGGGACATGAAACCCCATCATGATCAGTGGTAAGATGAAATGAACACATGACACCTTTGTCAGGAGGTGCCTCTATCTATAATCTTTGTGGAGCTGCAAGAAGTTGCAATAGTCATCCATAGTTATATTGATTTGAGGTTCTCCTGCTTATATCCTGATAAGGTTGTGGATAAGAGTTTCCAGGCTTAGGTATTTGCCTCTTTAAAGCAATCATATCATTGACAAGCCGTTGAACAAATAGATCGGTAGAGGACGTAGAAGCCTGAGATTGTCCCTGAGGAGTTTGTACATCTTTCCTCCATTTGCCAGCTATTATCAGATCATCTTCTAGCTCTACAACCTCATTTTGTGCAATTTCTAGGTCGGCCGGCCTACTCCTTCTGAGGTGAAATCCTACATCAGGTGGCATGGAATTTACGAAGAAACATCGCTGATTATCTGCAGTTGGTCTCTTGGCTTGAGGAATCTTGTGAATAATCTTATTATATCTTGCTACATAATCCCTCATCGGCTCATGAATTTCCTTCTTCATCTATGTGAGTTGAGCCAGTAGCATGTGTTCATCATCAGCACTTTGGAATCTTTTTTCAAAAGTGGTTTTCATCGTTTGCCAGTCAATTATGGATCCTGCTTGCAACTGGCTAAACCATTCTGCTACCCCTTCAGTGAGGGTTTGGGCAAAAAGCCTAATAGCCATGTCCTCATATTGAACTGCTAGGATTCCCGTTGCTACATTAAAAGAGTTCAAATGCTCTTCAACTGAAACTTTCCCGTCACCTTTATATTTGGGTAAAACATCCTTTGCTCCTTTTGGTAGCGGATTATGGGCTGCAAGAGCAAGAGGTCCAATAGCCGCACCCTAGGGTTGAGCCATAATGAATACTGGATGAATGGTTACAAGAGGTGGAGCTTGAATTCTAGTAAGTGTTAGTGCTTTCCAAGGGGAAGAAGAAGATATAGGAGTAACTCTATCAAGAGATTAAGGTCTACTTTTGGCCTTCCTTCTAGGAGTAAAACTTGGGGCAAATGATAGATTTTGCAATTCTTCAAAATAGTTATCAATTACTCCTTCTTTTCTTTGTGCTCTAGTATATGGATGAGAATCGAGGATGATTAAACTAGGTTACTTCAAACAAGACTCAATCTCAACAATCTTCCTGCACTCCAAAAACTTTTTCGTATTATGGGCTCACGTTAAAGACATACTGGTCTATTGAAAAATTTGGTTTTCTCTTTGTTTCGCTCCCTAGCAGAGTCGCCAAAAATCTGTTAGTGAACAGATTTTTCTCTTTGCATTTAAATGATTAATTTTAGGACTTTGTTACCTTCTTTTAAGAACAAATGGTTCGCTGAACAGTTGGGTAGGCATTTGTTCAATCACCTCCCTCTAAATTTTTGCCTAGGTATAGCTCCCTATCTAGATTTTTCATAAAGTGTGTTTTTGTTTTTATATTTATATCCAAATGAAAGCTTTTAACCAGAAAGCATATAAGGCTGCCTATATCATTCTTGGATGAAAGGCTATAACTTTCCTCATATCTCATAAATAACGGAACCTATCTTCTTACTTTTCAAAGTATGTAATTACAGTAACTGAAACAAAGTTCAATATACTTCTTCCAAATAAAGACGAACATATTCAGAGAAAATGAATGCACCCGCAAACATGAATCTTTTCCAGAGTAAACAACACATTCAAAGGAAAGAACATCAGAGGAATAATGAAAAACTGCAATGAAATAATCAAATACTATTTCTTGATCGGATGAACATATGCAAAGACATGTTATCTATTCGGATTCAAAATACACAGATCTTTCTTCTCCCCAAAAACAATATCACCAGATTTCATATATATATCTTTATGTAATCAAAGACATAATGATACATTTGCTAATCTTTTTCCACCACAAATTTCAACCATCTAATTCTTCCTTTGATTAGGAATATAAAAATATCAAAAAAAAACCAACGTTCAAGTTTTTTTATTTTTTAAATCAGTTACTAAAAATCTAACCCTTCTACCATCGGTTCTACTTAATTTATAGTCTAAATGGGGGGGTTCTCCCTAAAAACTCGACCACTCCTTCATAAAATAGTTACAAAACCAACAGAAAGTCTTTTGGGACAGTTGTCCTGAACTTTTTGCATAACTATGAAAAATATTTTATTTTTTTTAAATAAAGAAAACTAGCCCAAAGGGGATGCATTATGTCATATTTCATCATCATCTTTTTCTCCATCTTCGCGAGCATCATGAGCAGCCGTGAGTTCTTGGATCATTGATTGGCTTGGGAATTTCATTGCATTAAGCTTCGCCTTTGCCACCTCTTTATTCCACCTGTGTTGCACCATCTTCTCTGAGTGCTTCGGCAGCTGATCATTCCCAATGAAAACCATAGATTCGATCCTAGCCACTTTGGTTATATCCTCCGGTGTGAAACTACTCCTAACTCTGATCTTCTCCATGTTCAACCGGAATGACTTGACTACTTCTTGTGTACTTGCCCCACAAATTCCTATTTCCTAGTCATGATTGGGATTAACCATTTTATTATCTTTGACAATACTACTCTGCAAATCCTGGAATTCATAGACAGAGGTTTTCGCATCCATAATTACCAACTGAAAGGTGAGCATCTACCACATGATAGTTTTCTTTAGCATGAAAAGTTGGCATTTATCTGATACCAGCTTAATTGAATTTTCTGTTAGAAATCTGGTAGTTTCGTACTCTTCGATTTTGGTAAACAGAGGCAGGACATTTTGCCATTTGTGTTCTTCTTTATCCCATGGTATAAGCTGATTTTGGATTTCGGAAATCAGGCTTTGTACCTCATCACACAACTTCCAGGAGTCGGTAATGTATTTTTCACCATTTTTGATTACTTGTTCAATCCATTTTTCAACCACTTCAGTGATTCTCTTAGCCCATTGAACTTGATTCATCAACTTCTTGTTTTCCAGAGAAGTTGGGTCAAAATTCTTAGTGGCATGGGATATTGGAATTGCTCCAAGGCAACCGATGCTATTGATGAACTGAGCCAAAACACTTATATGTCTTTTAAGTTCTCTTTTCTCTCGTCCATCCTTCTCTGATCGGGTAAGCATTTTCTTCGCTGACACTTGAAAAAAATGGTTATCTATATCCCTGCTCATTTTTCCCAACTCTACTTTTGTGATTTCAAAATCATCAAAACCAGCCTCTTTGTTCTCATCTTTCGGTTTGTAAGAGGCAATTTCTGTAGTCCATTTACCAGTTTCCTCATCATTGTTTAGGTGCGCAGTGGTCTTGAACCTCTTTGGCCTTGGATTCTTCTCAGAGTACTTGGCAACCATCTCCTGAATTGGAATGGTCACAGGAAGAAAGCTCCTTTTCTTATTCACTGAGGTTGTTAACCATTTAGGAGTCACAATAGAATGAGAAGTTCCATCAATCATCTTTGGGGGTGGCTTCATTGCCACAGTCACCATTTGGGAGTCTAGAGCACAAGCAACTTCACCATCCAAATCTTCAATTTCAAAGATCTGAGCTTCAAGCATGGCATCTTTGGCTCCCATATCCTTGACTTGGTCTATCCTCTTCTGGGCGACACTACATGATCGAGTATGCCGAGGGGTACTGAAATTCAGAGTTGGGCTAGGTCTACATCTAGGTTGAGCCAACTTGATTTCCTTACCTGCACGAACAGGAGCACTATTAGAAGGACATTTTGGTGAAGACATACTTCTCATAGAAAGAGACTTGGCATCTGGCCTCATTGATTTCTTCTTGACCACCCATGCCACGGTTCTGTCCAGAACTCGTTCGATTCTTGATTGAATGTCATCATTTTCCTCCTCATCCCAATTAATTGGAGGCATTTCAATCTCTACATGGGCTAAATACCCTAGTTCAAATAGTTCAAGATAATCTTCTTCAACCCCTTTAATATCTATCTTTATTTGTAGAGAAATAACCTATTCCAGCACCAATCTCATATTTTCTCTTTTGAAGACTTCAAGTTCATCTGAACAGTCTTCCAAGAATTCTTCTAACTCTAGCATGGGAAGATGAGGCATTAAGCCAAGGCTCCGAGAAAATCCTTTGTTGTCAAACCCTTTTCTTTCAGCATACAAAGAGAAATTAAAATTTCTAAGGTCTGCTCCTATACTTAGTGCATCAGACATTGAATTATAGGATAACACTCCCAAATGTATTCAAAAATGACCTTCCCACTTGTCCTTAGGTTGTGCCTTCTTGACCATGGAAGTCAGTTGTCTGCATACTTCTGCTAGGACAAAACAATCAAAATAGAAATGTGGAAGCTTGAAGGGTTCCTCTTCAAAGCCTCCCACTCATACATAGCAAAAGTGTGGGAACTGGATGTAAAATCTTCTGAACTTCTTAATCAAGGACTATGCATCATCTGAAATCCACTTGGCTTTTGTACCTTTCAGTTCATGACACATATCACCCAGGAATGCATTACATACCCTTCTGAAATCTTGTAGGGCATTGTCTTTTTGTAGCATTGGATAAAACTCATACACCAAAACATCTTCCTCAGTGGGCTGCTTGGGTATACCCGTTAACTCCTTAACACAGGCCAGACAATACAAAAGATATGAGGACATGAAGAAGTTTTGTTGAAATTACTTGGCTAGACTCAACTGCTCTCTCATCAAATCAGCAATTAACTCCACCCAATCCAGATATTGTTTTCCTTCCAGAACTAATTGTACATAGCAATATATCCAATCATCAAAGCTATAAGCTTTGGTAGAACCTCTGGCTCGATGCAACAGAAGCATTACATCGTGGATATGTGGCAACATGTGCTTCTTGTTAGGATTTTTAGGTAGTCTAGAACCACCTCTCTGAGGGACCTTCAACCAGACTTTTGCCACATTATTCTTGTGTCCAGCTCTATCTACATTGAACTCACTAATTGACTGAGCAGGGGAGAAATTAGAAAATTGATAATCCGGTATTTTGAACATTGAAGCAATCACTTCGTGGTTAATGGAGAGAAGGGTTTCGCCGTTATCTCTTTTAATAGTTTCAGATACAGGGTCATATCTGGCAATACAATCCCAAACAAGCTCTGGACAAGGAATTGCTGGAGGAAAGGTTGCAGCTTCTAAAAGTCCACTACTCAAAATCTCTATACAAAAAGACTTATCAACACCCCTAAACACCCTTTCTTTCAAATCTTCAAGGTTCTCACCCTTTAGGTCAGCATCATTAACTATGGCTTCTGTGGACGCCATGCTAAAGACGTTTCCAAACAAGTGCAGGGTGGACTTCATGATTTCAAAACAAGAAACCCAATCTTGATTGCGATGAAACCTTCTGTATGAGAGAAAATGCAAGGGAAAACACTAGAGAAAATAAGGAAAGACTCACCTTCAAAGCTATATAATCGGACGACAGCTAGCGGCAAGAAAAACTCCTATCCAAGGACAATATAAACACAAATCCAGCAGCAAGAAGCAAACATAGAACACAAATGATTTTCATACCTTATAGAGAAAGGTAATAATACAGACACATTAAATGCAATGATTTCACAATTTCATTCCGAACATGGCAAATTGATAGATTAGACCCCTGCACGCATGCATTGAATGCATGGCGGCGTACTTTAAGAAACTGCCAGTTCCCGAAACGTTCACTTAATTTGAAAAAGCCAAAGAACGACATCAGTTTACAATATGGTTCTGCCTCTCCGTATTTAGCAATAAATGCACCTCTCGAAACATTAGAAACTGCGGGACCCACCAGCATTGAACCCGTGTGAACATCTTGAACCAAGTTCTTGAGTGTTCAAGTATTTCAAGATGTATGCCATGTCAAACTGTTGACCACTTTGCCGTGTTGAACACGTTGAACATATTTGAACTCTTTGAACTTAGTTCAACGCAAATATTATATCACCGAACAAGAAAAACTTTATTAAAGAGCCGCTGCAAAAACTTAGAGAAAATGTTAGTACGAAGAACCTTTTCTGCACACCTCGAAACCTATTGAACCTAGTTCAAAATGGTTTGATGTATTCAAGGAGTACAATGAATTGTCCGATCTTGATCGAAAATGACTAGAGAAATGACTTGAGGCCGCATCGAAAGACTTGAACCAAGGTATATGGTATGAACTAGGTCTCCAACATAAAAAAAAGGAAAATATGACCCATTCTTGGCATGAAGAATAAATGACGCGCTAACAACTAGCTAAATCATTAACAAGAGAGGGTCACCTTGTTGTACTAGACAAAATTTTCAATAGACTAGAGCAATATAATGTATGCCTAAATCCAAAAAAGTGTCTTTGGAGTAACTTTCGGGAAGCTCCTAGGATACATTGTCTCAAAAAAAAGAATTGAGGTTGATCCCACAAATGTCAAAGCAATCATGGAAATGCCACCTCCTAAGAACATCAGTCAGTTGAGGGCATTACAAGGAAGGCTACAGTCAATCTATTGCTTCATCGCACAATTGGTTGATAAATGTCATCCCTTCACACATGTACTTCATAAGTGTCTGTTTCAAATGGGAAGAAAATTGCCAGCAAGAATTCTAGTAGTTAACGAACTACCTAATGATGTTGCCATTGCTGACACCACCATCTCCAAATAGGTCATTATTTTTATACATATTAGCTACAACTATGGCAATAGGAGCCTTACTTGCACAACATAATACAGAAGGAAAAGAATGTGTAGTATACTACATTTCTAAAACACTGGTAGGGTATGAACTCAATTATACCCCTAATGAACGAGCCTGGCTAGTAGTGATTTTAATAACCACTAAACTAAGACACTACATGCTGACACACAAGATAGAACTCATTGCCAAAATTGATTCACTCAAGTATTTACTTAGTAAAGGAGTGCTAATAGGCCATTTGGCAAAGTGGGCTATGCTCCTCAGTGAATTTGACATAGAGTATGTGGACTGAAAAGCAATCAAAGGGTAGTTCATTGCAGATCTATTGGCTAAAGCACCACCCATAGGAGACCATCCACTCATCTCAAATTTTCTAGATGAGTAAACATTCACAGTTATACCATCATAGTGATGGAAGTTATATTTTGATGGGTCCTATACAAGACATGGTTCAAGAGCTGGCATTCGTTTTATCATACCTCAAGGTGATAGCATTCCAAAATCATATAGGCTCACATTCCCATGCACAAATAACTTAGTAGAGTATGAAGCCTTGATCACATGACTAATAATGGCCATACAATGGAACTTAAAGGAGCTATAGGTCTATGGTGATTCACAAGTGGTTATTCGACAAATCAATGATGAATATCAAAGTAAAGATGATAAGCTCGTGCCTTACAAGTGATGAGCCTAAATAATGGCTCTATTTTCATAGATTTTTTGTTATAATACTCCTACCTAGGTCTTATGATTAGATGACATTTAGATTAGGATACTCTTCTAATTGATACCTTTTAAGTGTTTCTGAAACTAATTTAACTTATACTCAAGGTTATCATATAATGGTTTTTAAATGATTTCTATGCAAATATCTAAAATCTATCTTAAGTATGGTTTAAATTATATCATGTTAGCATTAGTATATACATATGTTTTTTGTGCATATTAATATCATGATTCAAAGTCGACAAAGGAGAATGAAAGACTAAGTGGCAGTTTAAAGAAGCACCAAGTGTATAGCCGCAATGCAGACCCAGTCAAAGGAAAGTAGTAATAAGGGAGATCAAAGCCACTTGACTGGTTCTTCAGCAGAAGATTTATGGAACATTTATAACTATTCTTAGTGGAGCTTAGATCTAGGAAGCATGTCATTCTATATTTTCTCAGTTGTAGGACAAATGTTGTTCTATTTTCCTGCGCTGACTTCTTCTTCTTTTGTTTAATAAATCATGTTTGCCTATTCCGTAGGAATGTGGTCGGTCATTTAGAAATCTGTTATAAGCTTCCTTATAAATAAAGGGGTCTCCCTCTCTCTCTTCTCAGGGGTAGTAGAGAATGACCATCATATTTGTAATACTCAGACTTCTAGTATTTTATGTATTTTCATAGTCAAAATGGAATAAAGAGATCTAAGTGATTTTAAAAGATTAACAATCGTAACTTGAAAATTCTGGATATGCTCACTCAAGGGGGCCCAATTGGTGAGTAATCCTTTGTGTTTTTTAGTTAGTTTCCATTCTTCAGTAGTAGTTGTTTCAACAATTGTTTGTTCCTGCAGCCACTGGAAACAATTCCTATGTTTGTTCTTGTAGCCACAGTGATCGAGTAGTTCCTATCTGCTTGCCAAAATGTTATCATTTAGTAGTAATTATTTGAGTGATTTCCAGTTGTGAATTTGGATTAAGTATTAGTTCATTGAGATTTTGCATGTTTACTTCAAAGAATTTCCTTTCCTATAGTAATATAGAATGGTTGAGATATGAACTTGGTGCACATACAGTGCTAGCTCATTTTAAGTTTACGTCCTTGGTTGATAAGTAAATGAGCCTTTTCTACAGGAAAGATAGCTATTCAAAGATACCCAATCTCTGAATTGTGTTTTATTACCTAGTTGTCATTCTAGTTGTGAGGACCACCAATAAGAAAATGGTTGATGGCTTCAAAGAATTATTCACAGTTATCAGTTTTGAGAAAATTCCTCAAGATCATAATAGAGTTGTATTTGCAATGGCTACAAAAGCCTCTCTCCTCGATCTTCCACAAAATTCAACACGCTACAAATTCTTAGTTGAACAACTTTGGATCCACGATTATCATATCCCAGAATCTGAGATGGTATGTCAACTCATCAGTCCCGATTCCCCATGGTATGGTGAGTTTTATGCTTAACTACATGATCAAATCCTTCCACTTAACCAATCAAACAACCAACACCAAAACTTCATACACCAATCCGCTTGATATACCATCATTGTTGAAACTCTATACTGATGAGGTCTCGATGGTACTCTCCTCTGATGTTTAGAGCAAGTAAGGGTGACTACAACTTTAGAGGAAGTACACAAAGGAATTTGTGGGGCCCACTCAAGTGGACCTTCCTTGGTTAAAAAGATCATGCAGATGGGATATTATTGGCCTTCCATGGAGAAAGACTCATACTACTTTATCCAAAAGTGAAAAAAGTTCCAAGTTAATGGATATCCGATACATGCGCCAATACAAGAAATGCAACCCATCACAACACCATGGCCCTTTTGTCAATGGGGATTGGACCTTGTGGGTAAAATCCATCCATCTTCATCCAATGGTCACAACTTCATCATTACCACCACATAATATTTCACCAAGTGGATCAAATTTTTTCCACTTACCCAAGTAACCAACAAGTAGATCACCTTGTTCATCCTCGATTACAACATCTTCTCGTATGGTGTATCCATGTCCATCATCACAAATAAAGGGCTTCCTTTCAAAAATTACAATGTTCATGAACTATGTGAGAAGTTTCATATCCAACACCATTTCTCCACCCCATATTACCCATAAGGCAATGGTCAAGCAGAAGCCTCAAACAAAAACATATTGAGGGTCCTCAAGAAGACAGTCAATGATGTCAGTCATGATTTGCATAATAGTCTTAATCTAGCACTATGGGCATATCAAACTAGCATTCGAACCCCTTTAGGAGCAACCCCATATTCACTTGTATATGGGGTAGAGGCTATCTTGCCTATTGAGGTAGAATTTCCATCCCTACGGATTTCCTTGCGCAATTTGATTACTGATAAAGAGTATCGAGTCTCACGTCTTTAGGATCTGGAACTACTTGATGAGAAGAAACAAGTTGCCTACAATCACCTAAAATCATATCAGCGGTGCATGAGTAGAAGCTACAATCATAGGGTCAAACCTCACACTTTTAAGGTAGGAGATCTTGTTCTCAGGCAAATTTGAATCTAATTTGTATGGTCCATATGTCATCACTATAGTATTTGGGTCTGGGGCATATCTGTTAGTAATCTCAGAAGGAGAACCACTATCAGATCCAATCAACATCATGCATCTCAAAATGTTCCATACATAAGCTGGGCAGAGCATCAGGCTCATCAAATATCAGAAAACACCAAAAACATTTAGAAAAACTCTTGAACAAAGTACAAAAAAAATTAAAAAGCAAGAAAATAGTAAAGAAAATCATTCATCCAAATGGTGAAAACCATTTCGATGGTGCCTTGGATAAGTATGGTGGTGAAAATTTGGCAAACAGACGCCATTTGTAGAGGTTGTAGCTCCATTGTCTTTCAAACTTTTTGCGGTCACATCCATGGCATCTACTCATACATTAGAGATCTATTATGGCTTGTTATTGATCTAAAATAAGGGTTATTGCCTCATATATCCCACATCTTTCTTTCACACTGATACCTAACTAGGGGCAACTTGTTACTTATATGATGGGAGTGGATTCTAAAATATTGGTGATATACCGATAATGTCCTGAAATAAGACTACAAACATTTGTAAAATCTCAAAAATACCAAAAACATTTGGACAATGTCTTGAAATAAAGCAAAAACATTCAAAAAAATTAAAAAACCCCAAAACATTGGAAAAACATTAAATCAATAAAAATATTGCAATAAAATTGTTCATTGTACATAAACATCAAGCCAGACACAAAACAACATGTGAGTTACCTACAAGATGACCAACTTGTCATATGATTAAAATCATTATTGCTTAACTAGAAATAATAAGAAAAATCACGAATCCCTATTCTAGCTAATAATTCAAACAACATCAATAGAATAACACAATCAAATCAATAAGGGTGTAAAATATCAATTAAGACTCCCTATCCCATGACTGCATATGGCTTCCATTATTTTTCTCTTCTTCGTGGTATGATGGCTCTTAGATATTACGCTGACAACCTGCAATTGACATCAAGATTCAAAGTTTGTGATTGTTGAAAATGGAGATTGAATGCTAAATTTATAGAATTTTGGAGAGGATTGATTAAGAGGTGGAATAGATTGATCAAGATGTGTAACTCAAGTGGGCTCACATGTTGATTGATAGTCAAATTGCTGATTTGGAGGTGGAACTAAATAGATTGAATAGATAAATGAGTTAACTGATTGAGAAAAAAGTTGATTGAAAGATAAAAAAGAATGATTGGAGGATAATTAAAGAATGGTGTAATTAATCAATTAATTGAATTGATCAATTAAAATAGATTGAATAGTTAGGTTTTGTCATATCATAAACCAATATAACCAATTCGCCAAACTTAATCGGTTAGGGTTTATCAAAAACAACAGGTAGGGTTTACCGGTTACATCAATAGATAGGGTATACATCGGTTACCGATTCACTCCACAAATTCTTCCTATACCGGTTATAGTTTTCTTCACTTGTTCATCCTACTAGTTACAAAACAATAATACAACAATATCAACAATATCATTACCGGTTAATTGGCATCAATGACAACATAACATATCATTAATGCAATCTTCATGCTAATGCCAATGATCTCCCCCTTTGGCATTGATGGCAATACAAATATCAATACCATTGATTGTTGTAGTGATTATGAATAGGAATCCTAGTTTACATTACCACATATTCACATGCTCTCCATGTCTTCATCTTGTCACTAGTTCTTCTTCCCATAATCACATTATTCTTCTCCCCCTTTGACAGCAATGCCAAATTGAAAGTAAAACATGTAATGTCAAATTTCAATATGCATCATCAACAATCTGCAACTTGATGCTCCCCCTGTGGAATAAATCCACATCTATACCAATACTTCTATAAAATTCTGCAAGTAGCTCTGGGACTGATGTAATCTACATCATACTTAATTGACTTCATGAAGAGGGACAACCCCTAGCTGACTTCTAAGATACTCAAAAGTAATCTTAGGCAGAGGTTTAGTAAAAATATCTGCAAGTTTCTCCTTTGTAGAAACATGCTCTAAGATCACATCTTTACTCTATACTTTTTCCCTCGAGAAATGGTACTTTAATTTAATATGCTTGGTTCGTGCGTGCAAAACAGGGTTCTTGGAAATATTTATGGCACTTGTATTATCACATAAAATCTTTATAGGTTTTGAAATCTCCATTTTAAAACCTTCCAAAATGTGCCTCATCCATATAGCCTGAGTACAATTCATGTAAGCTGCAACATACTCAACTTCAACAATAGATTGTGAAGTACAACTCTTCTTCTTACTACTCCATGAAACAAGTCTTCCTCCAAGAAAAAGTGCTCCACCGGTTGTGCTTTTCCGATCATCAACATTTCCTGCCCAATCTGCATCTGTGTACACCTTCAAGTCAAAGTTTCCTCCATATGGATACCATAATCCATAATCAATAGTACCTTTCAGATATCTAAAAATTCTCTTGGTTGCTATCAGATGTGTTTCCTTAGGATTCTTCTGGAATCTAGCAACTATGCCAACTGCGTGAGCTATGTCTGGTCTATTGTGAACAACATAGTGCAATTTTTCAATCATTGACCAGTATTCCTTCTCATCAATAGATTTGGACTCATCTTCCTTAGACAACTTAAAACTTGTAACCGTTGGTGTCCCAACTGGTTTACAGTCACTCATGCCAAATGTTTTCAAGACCTCTTTCACATACAGACTGTGTGATAAAAATATCATTCTTCATTTGATGTATTTGCAATCCTGTGAAATTTTTTATTCCTCCCACTGAAGACATTTCAAACTCATTTTTCATTTCATCTACAAAACTGTTGCTCATGTCATCGTTACCTTCAAATATGATATCGTCAACAAATACTTCGCTGACTAGTATTTTATCTCCTTCATATTTGAGATATATGTTACTATCATCACTAGTTCTCAGAAACCCTATCTTCATCAGATGTGTATGAAGCCTTTCATACCATGCTCTCAGAATCTGCTTTAATCCATATAAAGCCTTATGCAATCTCCATACCATGTCTTTCTTATCAGTCAAAGCATAACCATCTGGCTACTCAATGTATACTTCTTCTTCTAGTATCCCATTCAGAAATGTTGACTTAACATCCATCTGGTATACCTTGAGTTTCTTATGTGCTACAAATGCAAGTAAAGTTCTAACACCTTCTAGTCTTGCCACTGGTGCAAAAGTCTCACCATAGTCTTCTCCTTCCTCTTGTGCATAACCTTTACAAACCAACCTAGCTTTGTTGCAAACTACAACACCATCTTCATTCAACTTGTTCCTAAATACCCACTTAGTACCTATCACAATTTTATTTACTGGTCAGGGTACTAGGGTTTATGTGTTGTTCTTCTCAATTTGATCTAATTCCTCCTCCATAGCTTTAACCCAATGATCATCACCAAATGCTTCCTTAGCTGTTCTTGGTTCAATAGTAGAGATCATGCAAGAATTCTCTCTGATTCTTCTTCTGGTTAGTACTCCAACATCCTTGTCCCCAATAATTTGTTCAGGATTGTGATTCAGTCTCACATATCTTGGAATAACATGATCATTATCTTCAGGTTCGGCTTCTTCATTATCATCATCTTCTTCTAAATTTATCTGTTTCGGTTGAACTAGTACATCAATTTTTGCTTTGTCAATTTTAGATTTCACAGTCTCTGGTTCCAAAAACAAAATGAAAGGATCTTCATCCTTTTTCTACAAACTGGTTTCCTCTGAGACTTCAGAATATTCGTCCACTCAAACATCAGCACTCTCAATAATTCTCTATGTCCGGTTGTTAAAATACTTGTAAGACTGACTCTTGGGTGAAATAGCCAAGAAATATACCTTCATCACTTTTAGCCTCAAATTTGCTAATATAATCACCTCTCTTAATAAAACATTTGCTTCCAAATATTTTAAAATAACTAACTTCAGGTGATCTACCATACCAATATTCATAAGGAGTCTTGTCCTTACCTCTCTTTACCAAAATCGAATTCATAGTGTAGACAGCTTTGCTGACAGCTTCTCTCTAGAAATTTTTCACAACACCTCCTTGTATCAACATTGTCCTAGTAGCTTCAACAAATGACCGGTTGTTTCTCTCTACGATACCATTCTGCTATGGTGTCCTCAGTGCAGAAAGTTGTTGTTTGATACCATTTTCTTCACAATGCCTAGTGAATTCCTCAGAAGTAAATTCACCGCCTTGATCTGTCCTTAGACACTTTATCTTCTTGTCGCTCTCCTTCTCAGCTAAGGCCCTCAATTCCTTGAACTTACCAAAATATTTAGTCTTATCCTTCAAGAATGTGACCCACATCATCCTTGAGCAATCATCAATGAAGATCATAAAATATTTGTCACCTTGAATACTTTTTGTCCTTATTGGTCCACAAAGATCTGTATGAACCAAATCTAACAAATGTTCCGCTAAAAAATATTTTCTCTTGAAAGTTGAGGATGTCATCTTTCCCAACTAACATTCTTTGCATAGAGTATTAACCAGTTTGTCCAACTAAGACATACCTCTCACTCTCTTGGACTTGTTGGTATTATGGATGACTTTGTCATGTGTTGCATTGGTTTTGTCATTGATGTCAACACTTGTCTTCTTGGAGGTTTACATTATGTTCACCGGTATATGGTTAATAGCTTATGCACAATCAACGGTATGTGTTCACCAGTAGATTATATTGTTCATCGGCAACAATGATGACTTGTTATCACTCGGAGATCATTTGGTTATGTCGAAGATATGGATTGGAAGTTTGGTTTTGGTGTTTTTCTTATTGGTCTAATCGGGTTGACAGATTTGCCTTTACTGGAAAATAGGTCTAGGTTATGGACCAGTACTCTTGGAGATTGTTTATTGATTGGTTATTGTGGTAAAAGTATTGAGCCAATATGTTGTACCGCATCAAGACTTTTTGTAATTGATTTGAATTTAATATCTTTAGTGAGACGATCTATTCATTTGGTCTTAGGTTTTGTATATATGATTGTAAGATCTTATTGAAGATCGTGGTCATGTCATGAGTGAGTGTGGATATTGAAGAGTGAAAATAAGTAGAACCTTATGCGAATCATGCAGACATTATTTGAAGGTTGAAGGAAGGTTATGAAGGTGTTTTGACACTCATGTTTAGAGCTTAAACCAGTACTGAATCAAGCATTGCAGATGCTATTTTGAGCAGTACATTATCATTGGATTTAACCATCCAATTGTGTAGTTAGTGTGACTCCTATTTTGTGCTTGAGCAGTGAGCTCTAGGCAGTTGGCCTTTCTGCATGTGCAGAACCCATTTGTATACACATACTATCTGCAGCAGTATCATCTGATTGTGGGTAAGGTTTCCCATCATGGTTTTTCCCTTACCAGGTTTCCACATCAAAATCTATGTGTTATGTGTTGTGGATATTGTTTATGTTTCTGTTTCATGCATTAAGTTATACCGGTATTGCTATAACTGTTAAACTATTCTACCGGCATTTAACTTTGGTTTATCGACATTAAGTTTAAGTTGGAATAATCTGCATTTGGTTTATAAATTATTGAGAACTGGTTAACAATTGATTCACCCCCCCCCCTTCTCATTTGTCCTTCCTGGGACCTAACAATTGGTATCAGAGCTTAGTCCTCTTTTTGTAGAAGTCTAACAACTTGAGGAGATCCTATGACAACAAATATTTTAAGGAGGGATAGTTCGAAGCTTGATGGAAATAACTATGGCATATGGAACATCAGAATGTAAACACATCTGAACTGCATTGGAAGAGATATATGGGATGTTACAAAAAATGGCTATGTTGCTCCTATTTTGAATCAACCTCATCCACCAACATTGGCTAAGGACATGGACAATGATTGCAAAGCAAGAGAAGCAATTTTGAGCATATTATCATATCAGCAAATCATGGGATTATCAGACCGATCTAATGCTAAATATATTTGGGATAAGCTGGAGACATTGAATGAAGGAGATACCACTGTCAAAATTTCAAAACTGGAATGTTACTGGGTCGAGTATGAAAACTTGAAAATGGAAGAAGATGAAACAATTTCTGCATTTATGGAAAGAGATAATGAAATTATTTTAGGAATACAATGTTGTGGAGGATCCTTAAGTGAAGATGAAATTGTATCTAAAGTTTTAAGAGCATTGCCACCAGCTTAAAAAATGAAAGTAACTGCTATTAATGAAATGTGAACAATGCCTAATATTTCAGTTTCTAGAGATACTCTGGTTGGGAAACTTTCAACATTTGAACTTGAGGAATTTGGTCTTGTTGCTACTATAAAAAATGAGTTAGCCTTCAAAGAATCATCATCATCATCATCATCTGACAAAACTGATTGGAAATAACTTTATGCAAAAGAACTTGAAGATATGAGGAGAGAAAATGAAAAACTTGAAGAACTTGAAGCACTATTTGCAAGGAAAATGCCTAAAGGTCCAGCAGGAAGTAAGTATGAAGGTAAAGCACCTTTCAAATGTTTTAATTGCAATAAAGTTGGTCATATGGCATCTAGATGTCCTTATAGACATGCAAGATTAAGGGAAGAAGCAAAAAGATCATATAAACCTAACCCTGAATATCAGAGATATAGATTTAGAGAAAAAAAAAAGATAAGTCATGTTAATATGCAAATGAAGGTATTACAGATGACTCGGATGAAGATCTAGTAGATAACGAATGGGATTTTGTTGCAATAAAGGAAGATCAACCGACACCTATTGTCAAACTGGTAGAGCAGGCACTGGCAGCAAAAATTGAAGAAAAATATGAATGGATTATAGATTTTGGATGATCACATCATATGACTGGTGATAAAAAAAAATTCTTATCTTTTCAAGAAATTCATGGAGGTCTACTAAGGTTTGGAGATGATAAATCTTATTTAATCAAAGGAAAAGGCACTATATCTTTGGATGGTAAGCATAATACTTACAATGTTTATTATGTAGAAGGTTTAAAGCATAATATTTTGAGTGTTGGTTAGTTAGTGGAAAAAGGATTTCAGTTACAGTTCAAGAATGGGAAATGCAAAATCATAAACAGAACTGGATTGGAGATTGCAACTGGTAATCAGACTAAAGGTGATATCTTTCACTTGAATACCAGTGATAAAACATGCTTGATTGCACACATTGATGAAAGTTGGTTATGGCATAAAAGACTCTTTCATGTGAATTTTGATTGCATTGTAAAAATCAATTCAACTAAGGTAGTAAGGGATTTACCTAAGATTGTGAAACCTCATAATCCGGTATGTAAGGAATGTCAAATGAGAAAGCAAGTTAGAACAATATTTAAGAGCATTACTAATAAATCAAATAATACTCTTGATTTAATTCATATTGATTTGTGTGGTCCTTCAAGAACAAGAAGTCTACAAGGAGATAGATACTTTATGCTAATAATCGATGATTATTCTAGAATGCATTGGGTTACTTTTCTCAAGGAGAAATCAGAAGCTTTTGGAAGATTCAAGATATTCAAGGCAATGGTAGATAATGAAACCAACAAGAAAATCAAATGTTTGAGATCAGATCAATGAGGAGAATTTACATCTAGGGAATTTAATGCATTTTGTGAAGTGAATGGAATCAAAAGACAACTATCAACACCCCAGACACCCCGACAGAATGGAGTTGTGGAAAGGAAGAACAAAACTATTCTAGATGCAACAAGAATAATGTTAATGGAAGCAAATCTATCTCATGTATACTAGAGAGAAGCAGTGAATACAGTGGTTTATACTTTCAACAAAGTTCACATCAAAAGTGAAACCGGTAACACCCCTTATGAACTATGGTTTGGTCATATTCCCACTCTTAAATACTTCAGAATATTTGGAAGAAAATGTTATATTAGAAGAGATGAGTATATTGGCAAATTTGATCCTAGAAGTGATGAAGGAATATTTATCGATTATTCATCTAAAAGAAAGGCATGTAGATGTTATAATAAAAGGTTACAGACAATCATTGAGAGTACTAATGTGAAGATAGATGAACACTTTAGAGGAGATTCAAGATCTATGGAACCGACAGTTGAAATGATTATAAATGAACTGGCATAGACTCCACCAATACAGAATGAAGACCCAGTCACACTAGCATCATCATAAAAATCAACAGTGACTGAAGAACAACAACCTATGAATGTTAATTAGAACAAACCTAGGTATGTAAGATTGAATCATTCAGAGAATCAGATAATTGGAAACAAGAATCAAGGTGTTATTACTAGAGGAAGGCTGGAAAATGAAGAGGTATGTTTAATTTCTCAAATTAAACCAACATCTATTATTGAAGCATGTAAGAGTGAACAGTGGATAAAAGCAATAGAAGATGAATGAGAACAAATTGAAAAGAATAATACTTTGACATTGGCTCCTTGGCCTAAAGACAAAAATGTAATTGGAACTAAATGGATATATAAAAATAAACTTAATGAGGATGGAGAAGTGATCAGAAACAAAGAAAGATTAGTTTGTAAAGGTTATTCACAGAAAGAAGGAATTGATTATAATGAAACCTTTGCACTGGTAGCCAGAATTGAGGCAGTTAGACTATTTCTTGCATTTGCAACTTGTAAGAACTATAAAGTTTATCAAATGGATGTAAAATGTGGATTTATGAATAGAGATCTTGAGGAGGAAGTTTACATTGAACAGTGTGAAGGATTTTCTTTGATAGATAATAAGGATATAGTTTGCAAGTTAACAAAAGCTTTATATGGATTGAAGCAAGCTCCCAGAGCTTGGTATGCTAGATTGGATAAATATCTTTTGAAGCTTGGTTACACAAAAGGTAATGCTGACAACAATTTATATTACAAAGTTACCAATGATGATATTTTGGTTATTGAAGTCTTTGTAGATGATATCATTTTTGAAGGTGAAGATGGATTATGTAAGGACTTTTCTAATCAGATGCAAAATAAATTTGAAATGTCTATCATTGGAGAGATAAAATTATTTCTAGGTTTGCAGATTTCACAAATAGATAAAGGTATATTCATATGTCAAACAAAGTACTTGAAGGAACTTTTGAAGAAATTTGGTATGGAAAATTCCAAACCGGTAAGTACTCCTATCACTACAACTAACAAATTGACATTGAAGGATGATTTAGCTCCTATTAATCCAACAAGGTAGAAATCTATGATTGGAGGTTTACTGTATTTGACACAAACAAGACCTGATATAATGAATGCAGTATGTATTGTTTCAATATTTCAAGGCAATCCTAAGGAAAATCATGAATCAACAGTTAAAAGGATTTTCAAGTACCTACAAGGCACCTCAAATCTTGGTTTATGGTATCCTAAAGATGAAAATTTTGATTTATGTGCATACACCGATGCAAATTGGGCAGGTGATGTAGATGACAGAAAGAGTACCATTGGCAGTGCATTATTTCTTGGTAGCAAATTGATTTCATGGATAAGTAAGAAGAAGACTTGTACATCATTATCAATAGCAGAATCAAAATATGTTGCAGGAGCAACTAATTGTACTCAGGTATTGTGGATTAAGAAAATGTTGAAGGATATAAAGGTAAAATGAAAAGAACCAATAATCATTTATTGTGATAATTCAGTACCAATTGATATATCAAAGAATCCGATATTTCACTCTAAGACAAAGCATGTTTCTATTAAGTATAATTTTCTAAAAGAGTATGTTGAATCAAATGAAGTGACATTGGTTTGTGTGAATACTAAAGAGTAAATTGTAGATATATTTACAAAGCCTTTACCTAAGGAAACATTTGAATATCTCATAAAGCAGGTTGGGGTAATTTCCCCACCGACAGAGACTTAGATGTTGAAAATTTGCATCAAACCGACTAGAACTAACAGAAAAATATTTTTCTGGCTTTGATGGAGGAGAGCTACTTCTCGGGGGGAGTAGTTGGCAGAATATTATGTTTTGTTTCTAGTGCAGGAGCACCTAGTTGAGTCAAAACTTCATTTTTGGGTATTTTATGCTTCTATGTTTGTAAAGTCTTGTGTTAGGTTGTTTTGAGTCATGTGAAGTGATTTTGGTCTCATTTTGGGCTTAAGAGATCAAATCTTGCATTTCAGGCCTTGAGTTGACAATTTTTGGCAAAAATGTGAAAACTTGCCAAAAAGGTCTCCTAATGGCTTCAAGAGCATTGAAACATATTTTTTTAGTGTTTCTAAGCATGTCTAAGTTATTTTGGAAAGTTGATGAGGTTAGATTGTGAAAAATGCATCTTGGAGCAAGAAAAGTTGTCATTTGGCTTAAGAAAGTTGTAAAAATTGTCATTTTCTTGCATAATGAGTTATTGAAGCCTCATGTCCGTAAAAGGGCTTGAAAAACCAACTGGAGAAATGATATAAGGCCTCCATTTTCCTTGGAAAGGGTTCATTTTTGTTTTGAGCAAATAATTTTCAATACAAATCATGAACTTTTGGTTTATTTCACTATTTTTTGTTTCTTATAGTAACAGTCCGTACTGTAGCACTTGGATCCGTATTATACCTTCTAGAAGTGTGTATATTGGTAATTTAATGCCTTCCAAGTGATTGTTGTACTATTTTTCTTTGGACATTGGTTTGTGTAAATTTATTTCATAACTGGGAACCTGCTGCCCTACCAAGGGTTTGGAGTTGTAAAATGTGTCAACTTGGTTGATCTAGGTCTGGGATCCATCAAATAGATTCTTCCAAGTTGATCTTTGTATATATAATGTACATACCTCTCTTTTTGTGCCAGGAAAATGGTTTGAAGATGCATTTGAGTGCGAACTAGGCAAGTTGGAGCAACTAGGCTAGTTCATGGTGAAAACTCAAGATTGTCATCCAAAAGCAATTTGGAATGAACTAATCAATGAGGTAGTAGCATGGAAGTGTGGTAAAGAGTGTTGATCACCACCTTGTCTTGTTATATTTAAGCTTATTTAGTCAATCATTCCTGTTTTGTAAACAAACAGTATGCTCACTGTTTTGTGAATGGCAATTTGTAAAATGCTCATTGGGATGCTTCCAAAAGTGTTATCCATGCCTTGTATCTTGAAGGCAATGTAATAGGTGGAGTTTATGAGTTTAAGACCTCATTGAGGTACCTTCCTATTCTCCAAACTCTTCATTCTTCCAGGTTCTAAAGAGGAAAAGTTGTTGACTGGTAAAAGACAATAAAAAGAACAGTGGCAGAGGCAATTCACTGTTTTCCTTCTTGTGTACCAAGTGTTTGGTGAAATGGCAAGTGGTAATGACCTGGACAGGGTTCTCCAAGGTGTGGCAGACCCTCTTAGATAGTTTTAGGCCTTGGTTCATGCAGGGAAATACAAATCAAACAATGCAAGCCCAAACCCTCACTAAACCCTCCTTTTGGGCCTTAAAAGGTGGGCAATCATCAAACACTCCCCATGGAACTCAAAACCTGAAAAATATTCATGCTTATGCCTCTAAAAAACCATTCAAAACATGTTTTGTGGTGAAAGTCACCATCGTTGGCTAGTGGGAGGAAAATAAGGCCAATTAGGCCTCCACAGGCTAGTAGCCCTACTGCATAACACAGAAAATTGGCAGTTTTTGTAAAATGCAAGGACCCGATGGGAAAATGAAACTTGGAGGATTATAAACCATACTAAAAACATTCCAAGAAATCCATCAAGTGTAATTTGGGACTCCAAGACAGTGTGCATTCTCATTTGGGGTAGTTGAGCTTTGTTAGTGAATTTGAGCAAGTTAAGGGTCATAGTCCTCAAACAAGGTTATGAGCATCCAAAGGTGTACAAGACATTATTGCCCTTGCATTTCCATGTGGAAGACCCCTAGTACACATTGAAACTAAAGGTTGAAGGCCCCAAGATTCAAGAATGAGCAAGTATAGTTGGAAGGGTTAAGCATTTTGAGTAGTTTTGTGCATGGGAAAGAGTCTTCACCAGTAAGGGAGTTTGCTAGGCAAGAAAACCATGGAGTATTTGGCATCATGATAATCAGGTAGATTGAGTAATCATGTTCAATAGAATCTATAAGTCTTTGGAAACAAATTGATCCTTTTTGAACAAATTAACCTTGTGAGCACTTCCCTATCAAGCTCCCTATCATAGTGGTATCAGAGCCAACAAAAGATTCAGGGGAAAGACACATTAGGAAAACATGGTGACCAATGTAGAATTGGCTAAGAAGGTAGAGGACCAAGAAGAGGAAAATAGGGCACTCAGAGAAAGATTAGATCAACTAGCAATGAAACTAGCTGAAGTAGAAGTCAAAACTGAAGAAGTCCATGATAAGGTTGGTGATCAGGATAAAATGATGGCAATAGAGGATGAAGTCCCCATGCCTAACCCTATCATTGAGCAAGAACCTTTCTTGAAATCCTTGAGAGCTATGAGTGGTAAGACCTTAGAAGGAGTGGCTCTTTTCAGTGGAAAGATGGATCCAGATGCTCCAATAGAGTGGATTGAAGGGTTAGAAAACCATTTTGAGTGTGATAGAGTGACTGAAGCACAAAAGGTCAAGGTGGTGAAATCAAGGCTGAGAGGGGTAGCCTTAACATGGTGGAAATTCATCCAAGAGGAAAGGGTGAAAGTAGGCAAGCAACCACTAGCCACCTGGAAGGGAATGGTAGCCAAAATCAAAGAGACCTACCTTGCTAAAGACTATGAGATACAACTTCACAAGAAAAGACAAAACTTGAGACAAAAAAACCTAGATGTCAGTAGCTACATTGAAGAGTTTCAGAAACTGTACATGAGATCCAGAGTGGTGGAGGATGAGAGTATCAAAGTGGCAAGGTATTTGAATGGGTTAAGATGGAACAGCCAAGAAGAGATGAGCTTGTTATGCCCACAAACTGTACACAAGTGCTATCAATTGGCACTTAAGGTGGAAGAGAAAGGTAGAAGAAAGAAAGAACAAAACAATAGAGGAAGAGGTAGGAGAAGAGATGGTAGAGGCCATAGAGGCATTTTTGGGGGAAGAAACATAGATCAACGGTCCTAGGGAGAGTCTAAGATTATTGAACAAAGTGGGGATTCTCAGAGAAAACCCAACTATAGGGGTAGATCTAATGGACCAGGGAGAGGGTCCTACTTCTCAACAATGAAATTCTACAACTGCCAAAAGTTAGGCCACCCTACCTATAGATGCCCAGAGAAGACTAGTTCATCCTATGGAGGTGAAAAGAGAGTAAACTATGTTCAAGAAGATGGGGGTAATATCAGAACTTCAGCTATGAACCACCTAGCTTCAAAAGATGGTGAGAGTTTGATGATCAAGAGAGTGTTAATGAAGAAGCCACATAGTGCAGAGGCCTCATAGAGAAGAGCATTATTCAGGATTAAGTGTAAAATCATGGGAAAGGTGTGTAAGGTGATCATAGATTCAAGATCCATAGATAACATCATATCAGAAGAAGCAGTAAGTAAATTGAAACTACCTAAGATACAACACAAGGAGCCATACAAAGTCACCTGGTTGAATAAGGGACAACATGTGTTGGTAAACGAGCAAGCTTGGGTAGATTTCCACATTGGGGGATATGTAGATAGGATCCTATGTGACATCCTTCCTATGGATGCTTGCCACCTGCTATTGGGTAGACCATGGTAGTTTGACCAAAAAGCACAGCATGATGGGGAAAGAAACTCCTATTCATTTCAGAAAGATGGAGTAGCATATCAGATCCAATCCCTCATTGAAGAAGGAGAGAGCAACAATAAGGTACCTAACATATTGTTAGTGAATGAGAAAGAGTTCATAAAAACTCTAGAAGAAGGTGAAGGAGTAGGATTTGCACTCATAGTGAAGCCTAAAGTGGAAAAGGTAGAAAAGAAAGTTGAGATACCATATGAAGTGCAGAAAATCCTTGATGACTTCAAACAAATAATCAATGATGGTACACCTGCAGCCTTACCACCTCCTAGAGCCATTAGCCATCAAATTGACTTCATTCCTGGAGCCTCTTTGCCCAATAAGGCAGCCTACAAGATGATCCCTGACCAAAATAAAGAGGTAGCAAGACAAATACAAGAACTCTTAGACCAAGGGCTGATTAGGAAAAGCATTAGTCCTTGTGCAGTACCTATAGTGTTTGCACCTAAGAAGGGTGGAACATGGAGGCTTTGTACAGATTCCAGAGCCATAAACAAAATTACCATCAGATACAGATTTCCCATACCCATGATAGAGGATTTGATGGATTGTTTGGGGGGTACATAGTATTTCAGCAAGATTGATTTGAAGTGTGGATACCATCAAATAAGGATCAAAGAGGGGGATGAGTGGAAGACAGCTTTCAAAATGAATGAGGGTCTCTATGAATGGCTAGTCATGCCTTTTGGACTCTCTAATGCTCCCAGCACATTCATGAGGCTCATCAATGAAGTTTTACATGATTTCATTGGCAAATTTGTTGTAGTGTAATAAGATGACAACATTTAGCTAATGTTTTGAAATAGTTATTTGATGAACAACTAACCATTAATATTGAGAAATGTGATTTAATGAAGAAAGAATTGGTCTATCTTGGTTTTGTTGCATCAGGAGGCAATCTAAAAATGGATCACTCAAAAGTTGTAGCAATAACCAGTTGGCCAACTCCTAAGACAGCCAATGATGTCAAAAGCTTCCATGGTTTGGCTCAGTTTTACATAAAATTCATCAGGGGATTTAGTGAGATTTGTGCTCCAATGTTGGACACCATCAAAGGGGGTGTCAAGGTAAAGTTTCAATGGACAAGTGCAGCAAATAAGGGGTTTGAATTATTGAAAACTAAAGTAGCTACTCAACCAGTGCTCATTTTGCCTAGTTTTGATAAGCTTTTTACTATTGAATGTGATGCTAGTAATATTGTTATAGGGGTTGTTTTAAGTCAAGAAAATAGACCAGTTGCATTTTTTAGTGAAAAGTTAAATGATGCAAAGAAAAAGTACTCATCCTATGATTTAGAACTTTATGCATTAGTACAAGCACTTAGGAAATGGAGACACTATCTTCTTCCTAAAGAGTTTGTTGTATATACAGATAATCAGGCACTCAGTTTCTTGAACTCACAGAATAAACTGAATCATAGGCATGTTAAATGGGTAGAATATTTACAAGCTTTAACTTTTACTCTTAAGCATAAGAAGGGTCAGTTGAATAAAGTAGCAGATGCTTTGAGTAGAAGGTTGTTAACTATTCATGAGATTGAAGTTCAGAGCATTGGTATTGATAGTTTCAGGGACATGTATCCTACTGATAATGATTTTGCTGAAGCTTATAAAATTTGTAAAGATTTTGAGAATAACTTCCATGGTGCATATGCTAATTTCACCTTGCAGGATGGTTTGTTATTCAAGGGTGGAACGTTGTGTGTTCCACAAGTTTCTATGAGAGAGAACCTCATTCAAGAGAAGCACAATGGGTGCTTAAGTGGACATTTTGGTCTCAATAAGACCTTAGAGCTGGTTCAAAGGTTCTATTAATGGCCTAAGATGCAGAGAGATATCAGGAGGTATGTTGAGCAGTGCTTGGAATGCCAGAAAGAAAAAGGTAACTCCTCTCATGCCAGTTTATATTAGCCTCTTCCCATTCCACATAGGCCTTGGGATTGCATTAGCATGGATTTTGTAGTAGGACTACCTAGAACTCAAGCAAGATTTGATAGCATCTTTGTAGTAGTTGATAGATTCAATAAGATGGTTCACTTCATTCCTTTCAAAACAACACATGATGCAAGTCATATTGCCTTATTTTTTTTCAAAGAAGTTGTTAGAATTCATGGTTTGCCTACTAGCATTGTTTCAGATAGGGATGTGAAGTTTCTTGGTCATTTCTGGAAAACATTGTGGAAGAGATTGGGTACTAATCTCTCTTTTGGTTCAGCTTATCATCCACAAACTGATGGCCAAACTGAAGTTCTGAACAAGTCTCGTGGAAACATGCTTAGGTGTTTGACAAAAGAATATGGGCAGAGTTGGGATCAACTCATTCATCAAGTAGAATATGCCTACAATGATAGTGTTAACCAGTCTACCGGTAAAAGTCCATTTGGAGTTGTTTATGGTATGCATCCAAGGGGTATAATGGATTTGAGGGATATCACTAACTTGTAGCATAAGAGTGGGACAACAGATGACATGGCTCATTCCATGAAGGAGGTTCATGAGCAAGTGAGACAAGCTCTCCAAGACACCTCTCAAAAAGTCAAGGCAAGAGTGGATGCTACAAAGAGAGATGTTCAGTTTTCCATAGGTGATTATGTAATGGTTCATTTGAATAAGGCAAGGCTATAAAAGAGAGTCCCAAGCAAGCTTCAGATGAAGAGGATAGGCCCTTGCAAGATCTTGGCTAAGTATGGGTCTAATGCTTATAAAGTTGATTTGCCTACTAATGTTTCTTTGTCCCCCATTTTTAATGTTGCAAATCTAATTGCTTTCAAAGGGCAGCCACCCAAGGACGTTCAAAGAGTTTCAGATGTTTCCAACTCCCTTTCTGATCTATCTCTCCCTTCTCTTTCTTTTCCCCATGCTGAACAAGTTCTAGACTCCAGAGTTCTCAAAAAGACAAGAAATCATACCTACATGGAGCATCTCATCAAGTTGAAGGATCAGCCTATCTCAGAGGCCACTTGGATACCTAAAGCTTACTTTTATAAATTTGGCATTCCTTCTTCTTTTCTGCCTCAAGGAGTCACATGACTTCTTTATTTTTGGGGGAGTATGGTGCAGGAGCACCTAGTTGAGTCAAAACACCATTTTTGGGTCTTTTATGCTTCTATGTTTCTAAAGTCTTGTGTTAGGTTTTTTTTGTTGTTTTAGGTTTTTTTTAGTCATGTGAAGTGGTTTTGGTCTCATTTTGGGCTTAAGAGATCAAATCTTGCATTTCAGGCCTTGAGTTGACAATTTTTGGCAAAAATGTGAAAAATTGCCAAAAAGGTCTACTAATGGCTTCAAGAGAATTGAAACATGTTTTTTTAGTGTTTCTAAGCATGTGTAAGTTTTTTTGGAAAGTTGATGAGGTTAGATTGTGAAAAATACATCTTGGAGCAAGAAAAGTTGTCATATGGCTTAAGAAAGTTGTAAAAATTGTCATTTTCTTGCATAATGAGTTATTGAAGCCTCATGTCCATACAAGGGCTTGAAAAAACAACTAGAGAAACTATATAAGGCTCCATTTTCCTTGGAAATGGCTGGTTTTTGTTTTGAGCAAATGCTTTTCAATACAAATCATGAACTTTTGGTTTATTTTACTGTTTTTTGCTTCTTAGAGTACCAGTCCGTAGTGTAGCACTTGGATCCATACTGTATCTTTTGGAAGTGTGTATATTGGTCATTTAATGCTTTCCAAGTAATTTTTGTACTATTTTTCTTTGGAAATTGGTTTGTGTAAATTTATTTCATAACTGGGAACCTGTTGCCCTGCCAAGGGTTTGGAGTTGTAAAATGTGTCAACTTGGTTGATCCAGGTCTGGAATCCCTCAAATGGATTCTTCCAAGTTGATCTTTGTATATATAATGTACATACCTCTCTTTTTGTGCCAGGAAAATGGTTTGAAGATGCATTTGAGTGCGAATTAGGCAAGCTAGAGCAACTAGGCTAGTTCATGGTGCAAACTCAAGATTGTCATCCAAAAGCAATTTGGAATGAACTAATCAATGAGGAAGTAGCATGGAAGTGTGGTCCAAAGTGTTGATCACCACCTCATCTTGTTAGATTTAAGCTTATTTTCTCAATCAATCCTATTTTGTAAACAAATAGTATGCTCACTGTTTTGTGAATGGCAATTTGTAAAATGCTCATTGGGATGCTTCCAAAAGCGTTATCCATGCCTTGTATCTTGAAGGAAATGTAATAGGTGGAGTGTATAAGTTTAAGACCTCATTGAGGTACCTTCCCATTCTCCAAACTCTTCATTCTTGCAGGTTCCAAAGAGGAAAAGTTATTGATTGGTAAAAGACAGTAAAAAGAATAGTGGCAAAGGCAATTCACTATTTTCCTTCTTGTGTGCCAAGTGTTTGGCGAAATGGGAAGTGGTAATGACTTGGAAAGGTTTATCCAAGGTGTGGTAGACCCTCTCAAATATTTTTAGGCCTTGGTTCATGCAGAGAAATACAAATCAAACAATGCAAGCCCAAACCCTCACTAAACCCTCCTTTTGGGCCTTAAAAGGTGGACAACCATCAAACACTCCCCATGGAACTCAAAACCTGAAAAATATTCAAGCTTATGCCTCTAAAAAAACATTCAAAACATTTTTTGTTGTGAAATTCACCATCATTGGCCAGTGGGAGCAAAATAAGGCCAATTAGGCCTCCACGGGCTAGTAGCCCTGTTGCATAACACACAAAATTGGCATTTTTTGTAAAATGCAAGGACCCGATGGGAAAATGAAACTTGGAGGCTTATAAACCATACTGAAAAAAAATTCCAACAATTCCACCAAGTGTAATTTGGGACTCCAAGATAGTGTGCAGTCTCATTTGGGGTAGTTGAGCTTTGTTAGTGAATTTGAGCAAGTTAAGGGTCATAGTCCTCAAACAAGGTTATGAGCATCCAAAGGTGTACAAGACCTTACTACCCCTGCATTTCCATGTGGAAGACCCCTAGTACACATTGAAACTGAAGATTGAAGGCCCCAAGAGTCAAGCATGAGCAAGTATAGTTGGAAGTGTTAAGCATTTTGAGTAGTTTTGTGCATGGGAAAGAGTCTTCACGAGTAAGGGAGTTTGCTAGGCAAGAAAACCATGGAGTATTTGGCATCATGATAATCAGGTAGATTGAGTAATCATGTTCAATAGAATCTATAAGTCTTTGGAAACAAATTGATCCTTTTTGAACAAATTAACCTTGTGAGCACTTCCCTATCAAGCTCCCTATCAGTTTCTTAACTACTTTGGCATTTGATGTCAAAGCGGGAAAGATATCTATGAAAAACATTATTCCTTGAGGGAGAGATTATTCATTGAGGGAGAGATATACTCTTTGGATATGTATTTTTGGTTTATGTTTCTTTTACAAAACTTTGTATTGATCTATCTTTGTAGATTGATTGGTTTACTGGTTTTGGCATTTTGTTTTTGGCACTTAGATGTTTTTCCATCTAGTGTTGCCATCAATGCCAAAGGGGGAGATTGTTGGTATTATGGATGACTTTTTCATGTGTTGCATTGGTTTTTTCATTAATGTCAACACTTGTCTTCTTGGAGGTTTACATTATCTTCACCGATATATGGTTAATAGCTTATGCATAGTCACTGGTATGTGTTCACCAGCAGGTTATATTGTTCCCTGGCAATGATGATGACTGGTTATCACTTGGAGATCATTTGGTTATGTTGAAAACATGTATTGGAAGTTTTTTTTTGGTGTTTTTCTTATTAGTCTAATCGGGTTGATAGATTTTCCTTTACCGGTAGATAGGTCTAGGTTATGGATTGATACTCCAGATCAGCATGATACATCATGGAGATTGTTTATTGATTGGTTATTGTGGTAAAAGTATTGAGCCAACATGTTGTATTGCATCAAGACTTATTTTTAATTGATTTGAATGCAATATCTTTAGTAAGCCAACTCATTCATTTGGTCTTAGGTTTTGTATATATGATTGTAAGATATTATTGAAGATCATGGTCATGTCATGAGTGAGTGTGGATATTGAAGAGCAAAAATAAGCAGATCCCTGTGCCAATCACGTAGACATTATTTGAAGGTTGAAGGAAGGTTATGAAGGTGTTTTGAACCTCATGTTCAGAGATTAAACTAGTACTGAATCAAGCATTGCAGATGCTATTTTGAGAAGTACATTATCATTGGGTTTGACCATCCAAATGTGTAGTCAGTGTGACTCCTATTTTGTGTTTGAGTAGTGAGCTCTAGGCAATTGGCCTTTCTGCATGTGCAGACCCCATTTATATACACATACTATTTCCATTAGTATCATCTGATTGTGCATAAGGTTTCCCACCGTGGTTTTTCCATTACTGGGTTTCCACGTTAAAATCTTTGTGTTATGTGTTGTGGATATTATTTCTGTTTCTGTTTCATGCATTAAGTTATACCAGTATTGCTATAACTGTTAAACTATTCTACCAGCATTTAACTTTGGTTTACTGGTATTAAGTTTAAGTTGGAATAATTTATATTTGGTTTATAAATTACTAAGAATTGGTTAACGACTGATTCACCCACCTCCCCCTCTAAGTTGTTCTTCTTGGGACCTAATAGGACTTACTCACTTTAACAATGTTATCAAAGTTTATATGACAAAATCTCCTATGTCGAAGCCAACTATCATCTATCTTTGCAATTAAACAGTTGTTGACTTTAGGATTAAGGTGAAACAAGTTACCTTTAGTTTGCTTTTTGGTTGCAATCAGTTCACCTTTGCTGCCATAGATTTTGCACATTCCATTTTTAAACTCCAATGGGTATCCTCTGTCATTTTGTTGTGCCACACTCAAAAGATTGTGCTTTAAACCTTCAACCCAGTAGAAATCATCTGCACTACTCTTTCCATTAAGAGAAATGGTTCCCTTACCTTTAACCATGTAGGGTGAGTTATTACCAAATCTTACAACTCCGCCATCAAATTCCTTCAAAGAAAGAAATTTACTCTGACCATCGATCATGTGATGTAAACAACCACTATCAATGATCCAATCATCAGAGTTATCCATCCTAGATACTAATGCCTTCTATTCTGATATCTCTTCTTTAATAGATACAAACACAATATCTTCATTAGCATCACCATCGGATTCCTCATCAATGATACCACCATCAACAACAATAAGACAATCTCTTTTGCCTTTACCCTTATACTTCTTGAATTTCTCTCGTTTGTGCTCATTATCACCATTAGGATAGTTAGCAGCAATGTGTCCAATCTTTTTGCATGCAAAACATTTCAAAGGTAAATTACCTCTATATTTACCTGTAGCACTAGGCAACTGCTTGGCCAACAATGCTTCAAGCTCAACTAAACTATCTTCATCATTAGCTTCTTTGTTAGATCTGGATTCATAACTGTGACTGGCATCTCTACTATTTCTCACAGATGGGTTAGAAACAAAAGCTCTAAATGCAGACTCATATTTCTGTACACTACCATCATAACCATTTAATTCAAAAGTAGTAAGCTTTCCAATGATGGATTCAAGAGTTACCTTAGTATTGTCAATGGACTTTAGCTCCTGAATAGCTACAACTTGGATAACGTAGACCAGTAGCAGGGTTCTCAGTACCTTACTGATCACTATGGAATCTTCCACTTTACCTCATGTACTCTTAATTTCACCAACTATCTCCTTTATCCTTTGACCATACTATTGGATATTCTCACCTTCAGCCATCTACATGTCATCAAACTTTCCTCTTAGAATCTCTTCTTTAAAAATCTTAACATGTTCATCACCGCTATAAATCTCTTCAAGTTTTTTCCATACCTCATATGCAGTCTCAAGACCATGAACATCTACATACTTTGCATCAAACAAAGAACCCATAATAGACTCTAATGCTTGATGATTTTCTTCTTTCTCTTTCTTTTGATCATCAGTCAACATTCCAGTAGGTGCAACATATTTAGTGTCGACATGTTCCCAATACTGGCTTCCTAGAGTCTTGATATAAATTTTCATTTTGTCACTCCATATCCTATAGTTCTCTCGATTAAACTTTGAACCTTCCCTCTTCATCATGATCTATAAGATCTTTACCTCAATATATTAGGTTAAGACCTTAGAGGAGCTGATAAGCTCTGATACCAATTGATGGTATGAAAGAATAAGTATCTGGTCAACTACTGAGACAAGGGGGTGAATCACTAGATAGGAAAACTGATACTAACTTCACCAATCTCAAAAATCAATCTCTCAAAGTACACTTAGAACTATGAATGTAATACCACTATCAAGATAAAAACTCATAAGATAAACCAGTTGACTATTACAACAAATTAACAGTAAACAACTTCTTCATTTCTCAATACTTCCAGTTATCACGACTTATCAAAGTAGTTAAGTAAATCAACCATACAAAAATAACCACAAAAACATTCACCACTTGGCACAAATATTTTTTGATTTGGAAACCCAAATAAGTAAAAACCACAGTGAGATGAGACTCACAAGATAACTATCTGAACTCTTCTGAAGTTAGCCCTATTAGGAGCCTAGCTTGTTAAATCTTTACAAAAGCCCTGTTAAGAACTAATCCTATTAGGAATCACCTGGTTAAGGGATTGACTACAATGCCTTGTTAGAAGCAATACCCTATAAAGAGTAAACTCGGTAGAGGATTTGAAAATCCAAGCTAATGGATCACCTTGTTAGAGGATTTGAATAACACCAATCTTGTTAGAGCTTACCCGGTTAGAAGATTTCAATTACGTTGTAATTATTAGAAAACAATAGGAATTTTCTAATATGTCTGAATAGCACTACACTTGCTTGATCAGATCCATTTCATGCGCCTATCTACCTTTACTCAAATTATAGATACATCATCTGGTTCGGCAACCACACACTCAACTGATCTGTTCTAACTCTTTGCCAACTCATTAAACTAAACAACTTCATCGACCTTATAAACAAATCAATTAGGTCAGTAACACAACAAAAACCTAATTGTCATAGAGATTATAAACAAATCAGTTCAAGTATGACCATTGGATTACATAGCAATCTCTACACATCAATCAAGAAAACCTTAAACGCTCCTTGATCACCGCTTCATCAAACTTAGTAACTCATCACGCTCTTTGCATTATATGCAATACATTTTCTCAATCCCTAGACAAAAACCGTTACAACTTGCCAAAATCTCTTGAAATTATCTTCATACAATAATCATACATTTCATAATCATTACTGCTCATCATCGGATCATAAACCAATATAACCAATTCACCTAATCAGTTAGGGTTAATCAAAAACAATAGGTAGGGTTTACCAATTACATCAATAGATAAGGTTTACACCAGTTACCAGTTCACTCTAGAAAATTCTTCCTATACTGGTTATAGTTTCCTTCACTTGTTCATCCTACCAGTTACAAAACAATAATACAACAATATCAACAATATCATTACCGGTTAATTGACATCAATGACAAAATAACATATCATTAATGCAATCTTCATGCAAATGCCAACAGTATAAACCACTAAATATTATTAATTATAAAAAAATTATAGTCCTAGTTCAAAGAGCACTGGTAGGAAAGAACCAGGCAAAGAAAAGATCTGGTCTTGCTTATAACATCCAAAAAAACTATACAATTTCTAGAGATATTAACATGAAATTACATGGAGAGTATATGATTCAACCCCAAGCCCCACCAACCAGACAAAAAATTCGCCCAATCCCAAACCCAGATACCATAAACAAAACCCAACCAATACAAAATGATCCGGGGCTAGATACAAAAAGTTTATGCAAATGGAGTCAGAAAATCCGAGTAAGAAAGCCTTCAAGGATGAAGAAACTAGACACTGGGTCCTTCATCTAGAGGAGACAAGGCCACATAATTAATTGCATCTTGATCGTCAGGAGAAATAACCTACAAAGGCACCACCATGCTTGGGAGGGACACAACTGCAACCATAGACTCAAGAATATAGTGTAATCCTGAAAAAACATTCAAAGCAGGAGACAAAATAATTGGCGACACATGATCGAAAAAGACTTCAAAAGAAAACACAGAAACATCATAGTTACTAGAAATCAACCATCCTCTAATTAAAGAAAGTAATTCCCCATGTAAACTGTTAGATAGAAGTTGATGCAGAGATAAAATAAAAACCACCATAAGGAAAATCACCAAAATCAAAACAATAAGAAGAAAAAGCACAATCCAAATCAGAAGAAGAGTAGAAAGAAGAGTGCGGGAATGTGTTTGATAATGCCTGAACCAAAGTAGCACCCATAAGAAAATCCATACAAATAGTAACAAACCGAGAAGCCACTTCAGCAAGAAAAACATTGGTATTTTCCACCAACCACTACCTACCCACCACCTTGTGAATATCAAGAGAAACATCCGGAGGACGTAAATTAAATAACCTACCAAGCTTTTCATCATCGAAGGCATGTATATCCTAAAAATCATAGAGTTTAGTAGGCAGAATAATTCTGTAACTTGTGCTACAAGCAGCCATAAAAAAAACATAAAGGCCCACAACCAAAGTGAACAACAATCCATAATATATAGAGCCAAGAAGCACATGAAAGAGAATGTGAAATTACATGTCATAATTTGTCAATTTCTTACCACATAAATCAATAAACCACATGAGCTTACCGTCACATTGAAATCCATCAACCCAAAAAAATAGTAAAGACACACGAACCTCAAAACATGACCCATACCAACATCTTACCTCAAGCAACCACACCACCTGAAACCAAGTAGATTTAGTCATGAAAAGATACAACCTTAAACAAAACTGATCAACAAAAGTCCATCCCAAGTAGAGAATCATACAAGGAATATCACATAGCACCTCGAGAAGGGATAATCCTTACACATACCCAATTTGGATATGAGACATCACCAACATCAAATCACTCTACACCACAACACATTACAAACTAGTCCGATCAGCACCCTTTTTCAAATCATCAATATGAATATAACTTTAATGGCATCAAGTAAATAGCCAGAACAGGCTCCGTACTCAAAGTCACTAAATGCACATATATATTGCTAATATCAAATAAAGTACAAGGTCACATCAAAGCCTATTAAAATATAAAGTTGCAGAATAATCACCATATTAAATAATGAAGTAGACAAGCAATATCCAAAAGAAGTAAAAAAGAACCCATAAGCCCAGACAGACAAAAAACTTAACGATACAAAATAGCCAGGCCACACTCTACATGATGCAAACAAATGTCATACATGCCAGACAATAGGAATGTAGGCACACCACTAAATCTGGAATATATCCTAAATGAAACATCAAAGAAAAGTGCAAAACTGACATTGAGATCCTAACATTACTCATGAGGAATTTGGAACCCTTCCATCAACCAAAGAAGGGATATCCCATGGCCCAACATCTAACTGATTAACATGGAGATCAATCACTAAATTTGCTAAAAAATTTGCAATAACATTAATCTCTCTATAGCAATGAGAAACCAAATAAGCATCAACGCTATCAAGCTTAATTAGGATGTGATCAAGAAGATACTGAAGATGCCAACAATGACTTTTCTTATTAGATACACTTTGAAAGGTCACCAAATGAATCCCCTTCTAAAATAACATGCATAATGCCAAGGGAGACAACCAAATCCAAACCAAGAGATAAAGAATGAATTTCAACATAATTGTTAGTTTTGACACAACATAATGAGACCTAGCAGCAACTAACTTGGAGTTATGATCAAAGATATCCACCTCAATACTAGCCTCACAAGGATTCCCCCTGGAGGCACCATCATAATTCACCTTGAAAAAAGTATGAGGAGGACACCATTTAGCTAATTTCCTTCTATTAACCCCATCAAGATGTTTAGCAATCGAACCCTAAGAAGGAAGGGACTTTAAAGAACTCCAAACTCTACTTATCCTATTATCCCAATGAGAAAAGGAAGTGAGATGAACGATGTTCTTATAAATTTAGGAAAGAGAAACCTTGAAAATAGAAGCCTCGATTCTAGATAAAACATCCAACAAATGAGATTGTTTCTTATGAAAAATTTTGTTATTTCGCTCCAACCAAATATTCCATATAACAATTGAAGGGGCAATTATCCATAAACAAGAATAAAAAGAAGAAGGAAACATTATAGGCCAGGATCTAAACTAGGAAAGGAGATCTGGACATAAGGTAGAAGACCAACCCAATTTATCAAAGAGCCAATACCAACAGCTGGACTAAAATTGACAATGCAAAAATAAATGAGAAGAGGATTCCAAATGAGAGTTGCATAACACAAAAGGAAAAATAGTTGTTATACCGAGCCTATCCAATCTCATACCCGTAAGCACCCTATCCTGAACTACAAGCCAAGCAAATGCTCTAGCCGTAGGAAGACAAGCAAAATTCCAGAAAAGCTTATGAGGCCAAGAGGAATCCTCTGAGCAAGAGATAAGGGAGAAATAGCCATCTTTAACAATATAAGAGCCTGAAATGTTTTTACTCCAAATTAATTCATCTACAGAATCTAGAAAGACAATTGGTATATCACTCAATTTCTTAACATAAGCATCCTGTATAGATTGGTCAACCTATAGAAATTCTATGGATTTCCATTTAACCTCTCTAAAAGGACCTGAATCATCCACATAAAAATAATCAGCAACATGTACACCCCAAAGAGAAGAAAGAAGATTCATAATAGGAGACCAATCTCTAAGGTTAACCAAAACATCATTTCCATTCCAAACCTCATCCCAAAATCTATCCTTCTTACCATCATGAATAATCCATGAAAGGTGAGGGAGAATAACCTTTTTGCACCTAGCCAAAAAATTCCAAATAGAGAAACCTTTTGGTAACATAGAAATAGTAAAATACTCTCTCAAGGACCATTTCCTAAGTATTTAGCATACATGAGCTTTGCCCAAAAGGAATGAGGGTCTTTATATAATTTCCACACCAACTTCACCCCCAAAGCAAGATTTTGCTTATCAAGATCTTGAATACCAAAGCCTCTGAATTCCTTAGGCAAACAAACTTTTTCCCAGGCTAGAAGGGGGAGCTTATGTCTACCATCCTTATTACTATTCTGAATAAAAGAACTAAGAGTAGATTGCAATTGAACTATAGAGGCCTTTGGAGTTTTCAGAACAGACATTAGATATATGGGAACAACATTTAGAATAGATTTAATAAGCAATATTTTACCAGCTAATGAAAGCCACTTATGATTCCAAGATAGGATTCTATTTGAGATCGAGGAAATTACCTTTTCCTGAAAGCAATTCTTTTCAGCATCCACGAAAAAAGGGACTCCCAAATACTTACAAGGAAAAAAACCAAACTCAAAACCCCAAAAAGACCGCAATCTTTGTTGAACCAAAGGAGAAGTATTAAGAAAGAAAATCTTACATTTAGAAGTATTTACTTTTTTCCCCAAAAAAGCAGAATAATTCATAATTATTTTTTTAATCACTTTTGTTTTTGACATCGAGGCATGACCAAATAAAAAAGTACCATCAACAAATACACAATGAGAAATAGTATCAGGAACCTTAGAAATACTAATCCCTCTCCACAAACCTGCAGACCAAGCCTCTCTAATTGCCCAACTAAATGCATCAGCTAGAAGGTGTAAAGTGGAAAATTGAACCCTAGTGATTCCCCACCTACGAGAGAGAAAGGAAATCACTAGGATGATTTTCACTTGGGAGATACTTTACATTCAAAATAGGGGTTGAATCCACTAGATCCAAATCCAAGGGAAACAAGGATGTGAATTCTAAGTGGATTGCAAGTGTTTGAATGTAATCTGACCTATTTTGTAAGTAGAAGAGTTCACTCATTGACTATATAGAAAATGGAGATAAAATGGGTGAAATGAGGAGCTACCAGTTTGGGGTCACGCTATAACTTCTAATCTGAGATATTTAGACTAACACAGATCTGCCCTACAAATTTGGAGAAAAGTCGTCAGGATCATGTTGAAAGTGCACACGATCCTTCAAAAAATACGCAAAATGAAAAGATTTTTTTTCGTCTTTGCAAATGAAGCCCAAACCCGCAATTACAGCTATGCACCTGCAACCTATGTTAGGTCCCAGAGACAACTGAGAGCGGGCCGGGGGGGGGGTGTGAATCAGTTGTCTAATAAATTTAAACCAAAACAATTTAACCAACTTAATGCTTAATACCAGTAAACCAATTAAGTATGCCGGTAGACCGTGTTAATAGTAAATTGCTATACCGGTAAAGATTAATGCATGAAACATAAACATAAAGTCATCCACAACACATAACACCAATATTTGTACGTGGAAACTTTGTAAGGGGAAAAACCATGATGGGAAACCTTACCCACAATCAGATGATACTACTATAGATAGTAAGTGTACATAAATGGGGTATGCACATGCAGAAAGGCCAACAGCCTAGAGCTCACTACTCAATCACAAAATGGGAGTCACACTGACTACAGTTGGATAGTTAAATCCAATAAGAATGTACTGCACAAAATAGCATCTTCATATGCTAGATTCAGTACCAGTGTAATGCTGATATGCTTCTACAAAAACCTAGCTTCACCTTCAAATGATGTCTTCATGTATACCTCTACTTAATCTCGCATATACCTTCTCACAATTCTTCTTCGCATTCCACATTCGATCTTACAAATAAGATCTTACATTTATCATAACCTAAGACCAATTTTAGTAGGTTGGCTCTATAAGATATTACAATAAAAACATTTTACAAATAATATAATATCTGATGCAATAACTGATTGAACATGTCGGCTTAATGCATTTACAACAATAATAAATCATCTCCATAGCATGCCATACTGATCTAGAAAAGATAAACCTGTCGGTGTAACCCTAGGTAACCCTGGACCTATTTGCCGATAAAAGCAAATATGAAAATATGAATATACCAATGATTAATTCTTCAAAACAAAGTGTCCACATGATGTCTTCGACATTACCAAGTGTCTTCCATATCATTCCAAGTGCCAGTGAACATTATATCCTACCAGTGAACCATATACCAATAACTGTGCAATAGTTACTTGCTTGTCGGTGAATGTTGCTGGATCTCCAAAGTGCTAGTGTTTTAGTAGGTGTTGACATCAATGACAAAACCATACCAAAATACCAACAATCTCCCCCTTTGGCATTGATGGCAACACAAGATGGAAAAACCATCAAAGTGCCAAAACAGAAATGCCAAATACCAAAAACAACAATCTCTCCCCCTAGGAGCAACATGTGTTTATCCAAGGATTTTCAATACCAATCTCTCCTTAAAAGATAATGTGTTTTTCCATAGATATCTCTCCCCCTTTGACATCAAATGCCAAAGTTCATATACAAAATACCAATCAATTCAATATACCAACTACTCCCCCTAAGAAGTAGCTTCCTCATCAAAGACCGGAGTAAAAGATTTGTCTTTCAATTCTGCCAGTTGATGACAATCATTAACTGTCTAAGTCTCTACTAGTGGTGGTATGACTCCAAGCTGATCTTTGAGATATTCAAAAGTCTCCTTAGGCAAAGGTTTTGTGAAAATATCTGCAAGTTGTTCTTTAGTATTCACATAAACCAGTTTTATCTCTTTTTCTTCAACTTTTTCCCTTAGAAAATTCAGTTTGATATAAACATGTTTTGTCTTAGAATGTAATACCGGATTCTTAGATATATCAATTGCTATAGTGTTATCACAATATATAGTAATAGGTTCCTTGCATTTTACCTTTATGTCTTTCAACATTTTTTTAAGCCATAGTACCTGTGTACAGTTAGTTGCTGCTGCAACATATTCTTATTATGTTGTTGATAAAGATGTACAACTCTGTTTCTTACTCAACCAAGAAACTAATCTCTTTCCAAGAAAGAATGCTCCGCCGGTGGTGCTTTTTCTATCATCCACATCTCCTACCCAATTTGCATCTGTGTATGCACATAGATCAAAATTTTCATCTCTAGGATACCATAATCCAAGATTTGCAGTGCCTTGTAAGTACTAGAAAATCCTTTTTACTGTTGATTCATGATTTTCCTTAGGATTACTTTGAAATCTAGAAACAATACATATTGCATTCATAATATCAGGCCCGGTTTGTGTCAAATACAGTAAACCTCCTATCATAGATTTGTATCTAGTTGGATTAACATGTGTAGATTCATTCCTTTGAGATAATTTGTCATTTGTAGTCATAGGTGTGCTTAACGGTTTAGAGTTCTCCATCCCAAATTTCTTTAGCAATTCTTTCAAGTACTTGGATTGACTCAAAAATATACCTTTATTAGTCTGTGAAATCTGCAATCCTAAAAAGAATTTTATTTCTCCAATCATAGACATTTCAAATTCTTGTTGCATTTTAATAGAAAATTATTTACATAATCCATCTTCTCCTCCAAAGATTATATCATCAACAAATACTTCCATAATCAAGATGTCATCATTAGTTATTTTGTAATATAAATTGTTGTCTACATTTCCTTTAGTAAAACCAATCTTTAAAAGATACTTATCCAACCTTGCATACCAAGCTCTTGGGGCTTGTTTCAATCCATACAAAGCTTTTCTTAACCTGCAAACCATATCACTATCATCTGTCAAAGAAAATCCATCAGGTTGTTCAATATATACTTCCTCTTCAAGATCTCCATTCAAAAATGCACATTTAATATCCATTTGATAAACATTGTATTTCTTGTGAGCTGCAAAAGCCAAGAATAATCTGACTACCTCAATTCTAGCTACCGGTGCAAAGGTTTCATTATAATCAACTCCTTCTTTATGAGAATACCCCTTACACACTAGTCTTTCTTTATTTCTGACAACCTTACCATCTTCATTAAGTTTGTTTCTAAATACCCATTTGGTTCCAATTACATTTTTATCTTTAGGTCGGGGAACTAATGTCCAAGTATTATTTTTCTCAATTTGTCCTAATTCTTCTTCCATAGCTTTAATCCATAATTTATCTTCACATGCCTCATTGATAGATGATGGTTCAATTTGAGAAATAAGACATACCTCTTCATTTTCCAATCTTCCTCTTGTCATAACTCCTTTAAATTTGTTTCCAATTATCTGATCTTCAGAATGATTCAATCTTACATACTGGGGTGTCTTAGTTTGTTGTTGCTCTTCAATTACTGTGGAATCCTCTTATGGTACCAGGGTAACTGGATTTTCATTTTGTACTTGTGGATTTAGTGTAGGTTCATTTGTCACAGTTTTTGTTACCAGTTCAGAGTCTATATACCTTGAAGTTCCTCATAATTGTTCATCAATCTTTACATTTGTACTCTCAACAATTTTCTGCAATCTCTTATTAAAACATCTATATGCCTTGCTCTTAGATGAATAACCAAGAAATATTCCTTCATCACTTCTAGGATCAAATTTGCCAATATACTCATCTCTTCTAATATAACATTTACTTCCAAATTTTTTGAAATACTTAAGAGTAGGAGTATTACCAAACCATAGTTCATGAGGGGTCTTACCAGTTTCACCTTTGATGTGAACTTTGTTGAATGTATAGATAGCAATGCTAACTGCTTCTCTCCAATATACATGTGGTAAATTTGCTTTAGATAACATACTTCTCTTTGCATCCAAGATAGTTCTATTTTTCCTTTCAACAACTCCATTCCGTTGTGGTGTCTGAGGTGCTAATAATTGTCTTTTGATTCCATTCACTTCACAGAATGTATTAAAGTCCTTAGATGTGAATTCTCCTCCTTGATCTAATCTTAAACATTTTATTTTCTTATCGATTTCATTTTCAACCATTACTTTGAACAGTTTGAACTTTCCAAGTGCTTCTGATTTTTCTTTGAGAAAAGTAACCCAACACATTCTAGAACAATCATCAATAATTAGTATGAAATATCTATCACCTTGTAAGCTTTTAGCTCTAGCTGGACCACATAAATCAGTGTGAATCAAATCAAGAGCATTATTGGATTTTTCTGGAATACTTTTGAAACTAGCTCTAACTTGTTTTCCAAATTGACATTCCTTACAAATTGTATTCTGAGGTTTCACAATTTTAGGTAGATCTCTAACTGCCTTAGAAGTACTGATTTTTACCATGCAATCAAAGTTTACATGACATAGTATCTTATTCCATAACCAACTTTCATCTATATGTGCAATCAAGCATGCCTTTTAACTGTTGTTCAAGTGAAAGATATTACCTCTAGTCTGATTATCAGTTGCAATTCCCAAACCAGTTCTATTCATGATTTTGCATTTTCCATTTTTAAATTGTAACCAAAATCCCTTCTCAACTAATTGACCAACACTTAAAAGATTATGCTTTAATCCTTCAACATAGTAGACATTGTCAGTTTTATGCTTACCATCAAGAGATATTGAACCCTTACCTTTGATTGAACAGGCTTTGTCATCTCCAAATCTTACTAAACCTCCATTGTATTCTTGAAAGTTCAAGAATTTACTTTTGTCTCCTGTCATATGATGTGAGCATCCTGAGTCAATGATCCATTCATCCTTTACTTCAAGTTTAGCTACTAGGGCTTGTTCTACCGGTTGAGCAGTAGGTGCCGGTTGATCTTCTATTATAGTAACAAAAACCCATCCATTGTCTATTGGATCCTCATTAGAATCATCAGTCACACCTTCATCAGCAATGTAGCAAGATTTGTCTTTGTTCTTCTTAAATCTGTATCTCTGATATTTAGGATTAGGCTTGTATATTCTTCTTGATTCTTCTCTTAGTCTAGCATGTCTATCAGGGCATCTTGAAGCCATATGACCAATCTTATTGTAGTTGAAACATTTAAAGGGTGCTTTACCTTCATACTTACTTCCAACTGGACCTTTTGGCATTTTCCTTGCAGATAGTGCTTCAAGTTCTTCAAGCTCTTCATTCTCCTTCCTAGTTTCTTCAAGCTCTCTTGCATAAAAGGCTTTCTAGTCTGATTTGTCAAATGATGGAGTAGATGATGTTGATGCTTTAAAGGCCAAATCTGTCTTTATAGTAGCAACAAGACCAAATTCCTCAATTTCAAAAGCTAAAAGTTTTCCAATTAATGTATCCCTAGTTACTGATGTATTAGGCATTGTTCTCAACTCATTTATAGCAGTAACCTTCATTTTATATGGCGGTGGAAATCCTCTTAAGATTTTTGAAACAATTTCATCCTCACTCAAGGTTCCTCCACAACATTTAATACCCAAAACAATTTCATTTACTCTTTCCATAAAAGCAGAAATCCTTTCATCTTCTTCCATTTTCAGATGTTCATACCTGACTCGGAAGCTTTCAAGTTTTGCAATCTTGATTGTGGAATCTCCTTCATTCAGTGTTTCCAAATGATCCCAAACAGCTTTAGCAGTAGACCTATTTGATAATCCCATGATTTGTTGATCTGATAATGCGCTCAAAAGTACTTCTCTTGCTTTGCAATCATTCTCTTCATCTTTAGCTAAGGTAGTTGGAGCAGTCTGACCATCTACAACAGCAGTATAACCATTCTTTGTAACTTCCCAAATATCTTTACCAATGCAATTCAGATGTGTCTACATCCTGATCTTCCATATCCCATAGTTGGTTCCATCAAGTTTAGGACTGTCCTTCCTGAAATAATTAGTAGACATTAGATCTCCTCAAGTTGTTAAACTTCTGCAAAAGAGGGCTAAGCTCTGATACCAATTGTTAGGTCCCAGAGACAACTGAGAGGGGGGGGGGGGTGAATCAGTTGTCTAATAAATTTAAACCAAAACAATTTAACCAACTTAATGCTTAATACAGGTAAACTAGTTAAGTATGCTGGTAGATAGTGTTAATAGTAAATTGCTATACCAGAAAAGATTAATGCATGAAACATAAACATAAAGTCATCCACAACACATAACACCAATATTTGTATGTGGAAACCCTGTAAGGGGAAAAACCACAGTGGGAAACCTTACCCATAATCAGATGATACTACTACAGATAGTAAGTGTACATAAATGGGGTCTGCACATGCAGAAAGGCCAATAGCCTAGAGCTCACTGCTCAATCACAAAATGGGAGTCACACTGACTACAGTTGGATGGTTAAATCCAATAAGAATGTACTGCACAAAATAGCATCTTCATATGCTGGATTCAGTACCGGTGTAATGCTGATATGCTTCTACAAAAACCTAGCTTCACCTTCAAATGATGTCTTCATGTATACCTCTACTTAATCTCGCATATACCTTCTCACAATTCTTCTTCGCATTCCACATTCGATCTTACAAATAAGATCTTACATTTATATCATAACCTAAGACCAATTTTAGTAGGTCGTCTCTATAAGATATTACAATAAAAACATTTTACAAATAATATAATATCCGATGTAATAACCAATTGAACATGCCAGCTTAATGCATTTACAACAATAATAAATCATCTCCATAGCGTGCCATACTGATCTGGAAAAGATAAACCTGCTGGTGTAACCCTAGGTGACCCTAGACCTATTTGCTGATAAAAGAAAATATGAAAATATGAATATACCAATGATTAATTCTTCAAAACAAAGTGTCCACATGATTTCTTTGACATTACCAAGTGTCTTCCATATCATTCCAAGTGTCGGTGAATATTATATCATGTCGGTGAACCATATACCAGTAACTGTGCAATAGTTACTTGCTTGCCGGTGAATGTTGCTGGATCTCCAAAGTGCTCGTATTTCAGTAGGTGTTGACATCAATGACAAAACCATACCAAAATACCAACAACCTACACATAGAAAAGAAGGGAAGAAGGGTTGTGTATAGGGGTCTGCCTTAGTCAAACCCCGGTTGAGGAATCAACCTTGAAAGAAAGTAATTGCAAATGCTTAAATGTAAATGATGGAAATGTATACCTTGTAGATCTGTAATTTGTTGATGATGACTGCTTTTTTTCTTGAATGTAATCACAAGTGTTGCATGAAATGACATTTAACATGACAAAACCCTAACACACACATATTCTTGCAAATGAATATTGTAATATTTTTCCAATGGATGAATGAAGAAGACACATGAAGAAGGAGATGTTTGAAGACTTGAACACTTGAATGCTTGATGATGTATATTTTTGCCTGTGCTTGCTTATGAACAACTTTGCCTATTTTTTCTTATGCAAATGAGAGGACTATATCCCCTTTTATACTTGCCTTAGAGGATTAATTCATCTCACCGAAGGCCAACATAAGGGAGATTTAAGTCCCTGAGAAAAAAATTAGGTCCAAGGGTCAAATGGACCCATCTTAGGGCCACCCTAAGAGGGAGGATGGGAGTGCCACACCCCTATCATGCCCTATTTTGAGGCTTGGAAAGGGTCTCAAGGTGATGCAGGGGTCAGAATAGGAGAAGATTTGAAATGATGATGCAGAGAGGGATCCCAATTGAGTAGGGGAATGCAGTCGCAAAGGTGAGGGCCTAAAATGCAGTCAAACTTGCAAGGGTCATAATTTTATGACATTATAGAAGGATAAACAAGAATGGAGAAAGAGGATGTCCATGTCTAATTCCCCAAGAAGATGAGAGAAAACCAAACAGAGAACCACTCAAAAGGACCAAAAATCTAGAAGAAGAAATACAAGAATGAACCCACTTAATCCAAGATTTAGAAAAATCTAATTTAGACAAAACCAGACACAATGCACCCTAATCAACCCGGTCATAGGCTTTCATCATGTCAAGTTTAAGAATCATAGATGGAAACTTTTGAGAAGAAATTGAATGTAAAACCTCATGAGCAACAATAGCCCCATCAATAGTCTCTTTACCTGGGACAAAACCACCTTGCTTCGGGGAAATAATTTTAGGGATAATTTTAGCCAATTTAATGGAAATTGCCTTAGTAAATATTTTGTATAATGTATTAAAAAGGGCAATTGGATGAAAATCATAAAAATTATTAGGATTATCCACCTTAGGAATAATAGCAATTAGTGTAGCGTTAAGTTCTTTAAGGATAGATCTATTCCGTCTAGCTCCTTAAGAGCTAAAAGGACATCATTAACCACAAATTCCCAACATTTCTGAATAAATAATAGAGTAAAACCATCAGGACCATCGGCCTTATCATGAACCATAGAAAAAAAAACCTCCTTGACCTCATCAATCATGAAAGGGGATGTAATCCTTTTATTGTCCTCAATAGAAACAAGAGATGAAATATCCCCAATCAAATTATCATCTAGTTGGATAGGTTCAAAAGACAGAAGTGACTTAAAAAATCTATCAGCCTTAGAATAGATCTCATCAGAATCTAGCAAGAGGGAACCATTGGCATCCTGAATACAATATATTCTATTTCTATATCTCTTAAGCTTAGTATATGAATGAAAAAATTTAGTGTTCCTGTCATCCTCAGAAAGTCATAACTCCATTGACTTTTGTCTCCAATAAATCTCTTCCTGAGAAATAATCTCTTCAAGCTGAGATTTGAGGGATTTTAACTTATCAAAAGTTGTAGAATCCATACCATGAAGAAGAACATAATCATTAAGATATTCAATTTCATGTTGGAGATAAGCCTTCTCATGAAAAATATTCTTAAAATGAGTAGAATTCCAAATTCAAATTTTCCCTTTCAAGAATGTTAGCTTTTTGATAATCTGAAACATCTGGAACCCCAAACAAAAAGGAGTAGATAAACACCATTCCTTTAATAGCAGTAAAAAAGAAGGGTCCCTAAACCACATAGGTTCAAATTTAAAAGAAATATTCTGAGGAGCTCGATCCTCCAAAATAGAGAAGGAAACCGAGAAATGATCAGATCCTACATTTGGCAAAACTAGAGAAGAAAACTCAAAAGGAGACTCTATCCAATTCTGATAAATAATAAAATGATCCAATCTTTCCACAATTTGAGAAAAATACCTTCTCATATTCATCCAAGTAAAAGGACCATTCTGAGTCTTACAATAATAGACCCATATTATGAATAAAAGTACCAAAATCAGCAACAATCCTATGATTGGGTAAAATGCCACCAGATTTCTCATCCAAACTTGATATCGCATTGAAATCCCCACCAATGAATAACATACAATCCTTCAAAGGGGAAGAAACTAACAAAATTTATTTCCAAATATTTCTCTTCTTCAAAATACCAGAGGGACCATAGATATTAAAAATCTGAAATTTCACCTTTCAAACCCTGCTCTTGACCAAGGCTAACATCCAATTCGTTGAAGAAGCCACAAGATTCAAATAAACCATATAATCATTCCAAAGGAAAAAAAGACCCCCCAAAGCACCAATAGTAGGGGAAGAAACAAATTTCCATAATTTCCAAGAAGAAAAAAGAGAATTCGCAGAGGACAAACTAAGCTTTGTTTCCTGTAACAAAAAAATATCACACTTCATTAAATCCATTTGGGATTTAATCAAGCACTTTTTGTTAGGGGCATTTAAGCCCCTATAATTCCAAGAAATAATTTTCATTGGCTTTGAGGGGAGGCAAAGAATTCCTACCCTCAACAAACACATTCTGTAGATTCCTCTTGACTGCAAGTGAATGAGTAACTAGAGGACTAGTCAAACCCAGGAGAAGACATATTTACAGCCTTATCATCATCAACGCCCTCTTGAAGAGTAAGAGGCTTCTTTTTTATGTTTACTCAATGAACTAGGAGAGGAAATAAGAGTATATTGGATGCCAGCATCAATCTCTTCTTGTGTTTTTAAACATTTGGTGGATGACCTCTAGACCTAGGAGAGAGTAAAAGTGAAACCTTAGGCAAAGGAGATTGGACTATAGGAAATCCTTTAATCACCTTCAATGGGCTCTTAGGAGGAGGGAAATTCTCTTTATCCATATCTGAAGCATTGGAAAGAACATCAAAGGTATTGTGAGAAGAAAGAATAATCAAGTCTTTCTGAATAGTATTCAAATTAGTAGAAATGGACTGAATGACCTTATTTGTAGTCAAAATCAAGAGGCATATAATATTTTTTAACAAGGTCATGTACCTAATTAATTAAATGATCATCAGGAATTATAAGAGGAGCTTCAACTATATTCCCGGATGAAGGACCAATATGAGACCCGACCAAGTTCATAACACTAGAACCCATACTTGGATTAGAAGGAGATGAAACAAATAGATAATTCTTAGGTAAAATTAGACCACACTTAGAAGGAACCTTTAAACCAATCGACCCAGTTGGAGACAAAGAAGATTTATCATTAAGTAAAATCCTAGCCTGAGGCAACATAAGAGAACCAGAAATTGCCATCATAGATATGGAAGGATTCGGAACACCCATAGAGACATCAACAATAGGACACTTAGAAGAAAGATTAGGAGAAAAAATATTAGAAGGAGTAGTCATGTCTACAACCAGAGCAAAAGAAAAATGATTTTTAAAATCTAGGAGAAACAAAGCATCCATAACAATAGAAGATTTAGCAAAACCAACAATATCTTTATCAATATTATGCCTCCAAATACCATCATCTGATTTAATATTGCAAGACCTAGGAAGGGTATCCTTAGGGTTAATTAAGACATAAATTTTAACTAGAACTTCCCCATCTACTAACTTTGAATGGGAGATTAAGAAAGTCCCAAAGGAATCCCCAATTAATCTAAGCACATCAAGATCAACAAATTCAAAAGGTAACTTTGGGAGACCAAACCAAATAGGAATATTACTAGGATTTACCTAGGTGGGCACAAAAAAAGGCTTCCATAAGCTCACAAACAACAGAGTTTTACCAATCCAAAAATAAGGAGTCTTCAATGCCTCATCCCTAGCCCTAGGGGAATCAAATACAATAATGAAAGAACTCAGAGACATAACCTGAAAATAATGAATCCCCAACCATTGCACATTTAATTTATGATGAAGTTTCAATAAATTTATTGGATCCCCCCAAATCTCAATAGTGATTTCAAGCAAATGAAAACAACTAGCCTTTTTAGCCACAACAGAGCCTAATAAATCAATAAGAGGGATAGGAGCCTCATGAACATCTAAATTAGGGATAGAAGACTTATCCTTCAACTTTGTAGATTCTGATGAAGAAGAAGCCTAATGAGAAGCCCTATCTTTATCAGGCAGTGAAGCGGTAACCATAGTATCACCCGCAATATGGCCTGAAACCCTAGCTCCATTTGAAGGAAGAGAAGAAACATTACCCACATTCTGATTTGAAACCCTAGCTCCATTTGAAGGTATGGAAACAACATTTCCCACATTCTTCTTTGAAACCCTAGGTTCCTTTATAAACCTAGAACTCTCCTTACTTGAAGCCTGACTAGACAACCTAGCCCCATGAGAGACCTCATTCAAAACAAAACCCCACAAAGGAACATTACTTGGAAAAGTTGACTGCAAAAAATATTTCTAAGAGGTAGACATATCTCTCCGACCATTCCTATTTCGTACTACCCATGAACCCTTAAACCTCCTACGAAAAAAACCCTGAAAATATTTTGAAGTTGGCCAAAATAACCCTCTATCTATACTTCTCATCCTCCAATGTAGCTGAGATAAAATTTGAGGAGACTTGTCAACCCATCCTCCATTATGGAAAACCCACCGCAGCACATGTCCAATGTCCTTTGCAGATAAAACAGGTGGCAAAGGCAACTCATCCAATGCAACATCTGTCCATCGCCTGACAACTTGCCCATTTCCCATCGATCTTGTTCACATGAAGAGTGATTTATTGAAATGGTGTGAAAATTATTTTTTTGGCATTAACATTGAGGAGGCCATACCAACATTAGCACAACAGTTAGGGAAGATGTTATCTAATTGGTGGGTACCACAATGTTCTTAATATTTTATTTGAATATGTTGCTATCTTTTTGCTATACATATTTGTTTAAGGCTTTCATACTTGTTGTATATTGTATGTATTTGGATAAGGACTACTATACCATTTGAGAATAGTTCATAATAGTCTACAAGTTTATCAAGCTATTTTTTAAGGAAAAACAATCCAACTTTGAAGTGATGATTAAAACAATTATTTTTTCTATTCTTTTGAATTATAGATTAGCAAGTGATATCAACATCAAATTTTAAGAGGTTCATATAATCTATTAGTATAATTTACTTTCTTGGAAATTTGGAGGAATTTATTATGTGTTGCATTGATGTTTTGTCATTGATGGCAACACCGGTTTTTTTGGTTGTTTACCAGTTTCTGGTTGATTTCGGTAGAGTGGCTGATTATGATATTGGTCTAGTATGCTTTGGTTCGTGGAATTGGTTTGAATCTGTCATTCATGCTATTTAGATGTGTATCATGATTAGTTGGTTCAGGATTTGATGACTTAGGAGCTATCATTTTTTCTAGTAAGCCTTTTGGTCACCAGTAAGGGTTTTACCAGTAGAGCTTTATTGAATATATTTTGATGCACATGATAAGTGGTGTTGGTGTGGCTTCTAGATGGATTTTAGGATGCTATTGGTTAACTCGTTCATGTTCTAGTTCATTGGTGGTATTGGATTTGGTTTATGGTAACCTATTTTGGGTCCGGTGTTATCTAGGTTATGGACCGATTTATGTAATGTGTTGGAGGATATTCCTAATGTGTTACCTGCGGGATTTAAGGATTGGTTTACATTGTTTTCGGTCTAAGCCGACTTGGTTGATCATTGGATTGTGGATTTTTGTTATGATATTATTGTATTATCCATTTGGTGGCTGACCTAATTGTTTAGGCCCCGGGTTGGTATAAATATGATGTAAGATCTCTTTGTAGATCATAGGAGAAGGTTATGGGATGATCTGTGTGCGAATAATGTTGTAATCATATGCAGAAGGTTTGGTTGATCATAGGTGATAGAATTGGGTTTGTAAGAGAGGTTTAAGGCCTCTGATATTGAGCTTAACTAGAACTGTACTCAGGCATAGGAGATGTTATACTTGCAGTTCACTCTTCTTTCCGGATTGTAGTCTGATGTTTTTGTAGTCAGTGAAACTCCTTTTTGTGATGAGAGGTGCGCTCTAGGCTGTTGGCCTTCCTGCATGTGCAGGCCCCTCATATTGTAATCACATACTTACTATGGGTAGGCTTCCCACCGTGGTTTTTCCCTTTACTGGGTTTTCCATGTACAAATATTGGTGTCATGTGTTATGGATGGATGGTAACTGTTATGTGATTTATGCTTATGTTTAATTGATATATCTGTTATTCTGGTATTTGGTTTATGCATTTTGGTATTGAGTTTGTGTGTTTCAGTAATAATGTTTTGAACGCTTAAAGTTCTATAATCCGGTGACAACTGATTCACTCCCCCCCCCCCCTCTTAGTTATCCTCTAGTTAATTGAGTCATCTAGGACAATTCATTTGTTGTTATCTATTTGATAAAATGCTAACTACTTGATAAAATTTTTGAATGTAATTTTTGAAGAAAAATAATTACTTTCATATCATATTGTAATTATTGGATGGTAAACTGCTTGTAATTGATATTGTAGACACTCAAAATTTATCATTGGCTCCTAATTCACCATTTTCTCATTAACTAATAAATTTATTTCATATTTCAGCACTGTCCTATATTCTTGTAATAAATTAAATAGATTATTTAATTAATTAATCTTCTTGAAATTAATTTTCATCTTCTAACTAGAAGGTTACTTAAATCAATAAACTTAGTCCTTAATTCCTCCAAATTAATTAAATAATTAGTCCCTACACGCCCCCCCCATGCTCCTACATGTGTGAACATGCCTACTCACTCCACTCATTTCTCACACATGTGTGAACATGCCTACTCACTCCACTCATTTCTCACACATGTGTGAATATACAAACTTGTAAGCTTAAAACTCACAACTCCACCTCATCCTTGTCTCATTAGCATGTCTTCCCTTACACCTCATGGAAAACTTGTCTTCTTCTCCACTTCTACTTGTGACACTTTTTGTAAGACTAAACCTCAAATCCTTTCTTAAATCCTAGCCCTCCATAAACTTTGCATCTTGGCCCTTGAGTTTCCTCATAGAAAATCTATAAATTAAGGATTCTCTCTTTCATTTGAACAATCTATATTAATGTTGAATTTATGTTCTATTTTCACCATGAAACCTTAAGCTATAGTTATGTTGGTGCAATTGAGATAAATCCACATCAACACAGTTACATTCATTATACAACATTAGCTCATTAAGTGTAGTGAGGTAAATGATGTAAATGATTATTTTCTATTGAATATTTTGTGCTTAATCATCTTGTGTATTTATTTGTCCTTATTCTAACAAACTCAATGAGACCCTTATCCTTGTTACTAATTTTTATGTGTATTATTTTTATTTATAATAGAAAGTTTTTAGTTTAGTGTGTGTGTTTCTTCATTAGAAAGTGTGCTTCCCACTACACTAGTGTGCTTTCAATATTTCAAATTTTGTCACATCATGTTTTTAACCTTTTCCTCTAAATTTTATGTTGCCTTATCATTTGTTGTGTAGGGTTTCTATAACATTTTGTTATTTTATCATCTTTTAACCCTAAATGTGTATGATTTCTACATTTCTTGTAGGTTCTTGTTGTTTATCTCGAATGAAAACTTTCATGCAATCTACTATTGCTTATCTAGATCAAATCCTTTGTGAGTTGATTCTTGTGTGGATCAATGTTCTTACCAAAATTTATTTCTTTTGTGCTTGATCACTTTTATCTATTTTCTATGTTTTTTGTGTTTAAAATTTATAAAAAAAAATTCATTCTATTTGTTAACCTTTTTTTCAAGATCATCATTTTCAACTTTTTGATCTATAGGTCTTACTATTTTACCCAAGATTATTAGCATCTATCTTTTTTCCTATGTAGGCTATTGCATTAGCACTTGTATTTTTTATCTATTACATGGTTCAACACTTCTATGAATTGTTGCCTATAAGGATTCAATATATTTTTTATTTTTTATTTTCTTTTTCTTTTTTTGTGTATTTTAGTGCTTCTATTTATTCTATGCTACTCTCATGGTTTAGTGTTTGCATTCTATGTAGACTCACTTTCACATTTTCTTCTTTATTTTTTAATTTTCTTAGTTTTTGTGCTAATATTATGCATTGATTTGGAACTCTAACTAAGTGGTGTGCATATCTACCCCTATGCAAGACCATGTTCAAAATTACTAAAGTATTTGGTGTAGCTTATGCTTGTCAAATATTTTTCTTTATTACTAGTCTTGTTGCAACTAAGGTGGAGTAGTGAATTAATTAACTTGTTTCTTATTTTTTAGCAAATTTTTGAAATGTATGCTCTCCCATTTTTCTTAGTGCAATCTGAGGGATCAAAAGTTTCACATTTTTCCTTTGTGCTTTAATTGAAAAATTAAGAGTGATAATTTGTACGTATGCTCACTTCTCATGTTTAAAGAGATCTTGGGTGATAAAAAGCATATCATTCATTTCCCTTTGATATAAGAGCATCTAGGGTGTAGGAGCTATCTTGCATCATCCAAAGAGAAATATTATATTTTCCTTTTGTTTTGTGGTTTTTCTTTAGTTTTCTTGGAGCCCATTATGATAGTTGCACCATATAAGACATATAGAAGCTAAAAATAGCCAAAAATAGTCATACGCTATTTTTAGGACTGTTGGCATTGTGTTGTCATTGATGTCAACTAGTCTAGCATGTTACCGGTATAGCTTGTCACAGGTAAGAAGAGGATGTCAACCAACATTGTGGTCATTGGAGTCACTAATACACAAGTTAGTGTTGGCTTGTGTTGAAGGAATAAGTTTTGGAGACTGGTATGGTATGAAAAATAGTGAGTGTTGTGTTGGTAGTGTATGGTTGCCAATTGGTATGCATGTGACCAATAATAAAGCAAGGTTGATCCAATGAAGAAGTGCAAAACCAATATGCAGTTTGATGTTTGGATGTGAAACACCAGGACTCCCACCAATAAGTGATAATGCTTTGCTTATCTCATATCATGCATGGAATGCATCATAACCTTCTAGGATAAGACAGAAAAGTAGGAGATGGGTGATTGAAGGCTCACACCCGTAGCATCATAAATTGTACACCCTTGCTAGGGTGGTACAATTCTATGCTTAGTTAGCACCCGCCTTAGTGTGTTTGCATCTTGCACTGTAATTTTCCTTTAAGCATTTAATTAGTTAATTTAATTAAATCTAAAGTCATATTTCATCACTCCCCACATCATAAAATTGGCCCCTTTACCCTAAGTGTGCCCCTTTTTATTTTATTCCCCCAATAAATCATCTAATCATAAACCCTAATTATGTCCTATTTCAACCTTTAAGGCCCGATTTCGCATATCAAAACATCTTGAAATCAGTTGTAACTTTGGAATTCACTCTAATATCATCATATCTAATGACCTTGAAAATTTGGTGAAAAGTTGGTTGGACCATGTGTCCTTAGCTTTTTTCTCAAAATTTTGGGAGCATAATCCTATGATATTATAATGCTTAAGCCCAAGAAATTGGCAGGAAATTCAATCTCTAAGTCAACCTAAAGATGAAATCAAGATCTAGGGTTTCATACATAAGAGTTCTCTTTCTTCATTTGAAGGCATCTATCTATCTAATCGGATCTAAGAATTTAAGAGTATGTTTTTGGAGCACAAGGAGCCTTCTATGTAGTGAAAGAGAAGCCGATGTGGAGTCTGTAATGGCATTCAATAATGTTCAACAAAATATCATCAAGAATTTATCTTCAATTAGGAGCCTTGATGACAGTGAAGACTAATAGGAGATCATCGACTGATGATTGGCTTGTACCCCTCCCTTAGGGGTTGGGTATGGTTTTATGTTATTTTCATGTCTTTGCATGAGCTTCATTATGTGAATTTACATATTTATATTCATGATTTAGATCACTTTCAATCATTGATTTAGAGAATTTACTTTGTCAATTACAAGCATTTTAGGGTTGCTCTAGATTGTTTGCATTCATTTTAGGATATTGCATACACACAAGGTTCTAGCACACACATTTTTAGTACATTATCGGCTATTTGTGGAGGTGGAAATCACCAACACATGGTTTTGCCTGAGGCCAAACCCTATATAGCCACCCAAACTCTCTCTTTTCAGTGGCAGGTGCAGAAACAGGTGCCCCAAAGGACTTTTAGCTCAGGAAAAGACACAAGCATTGCCCAAAAGTCTCAAAATTGCTCAAAACTATCAAGGATAGGGGCATGGTACCCTGGCCCCCCTCAAAATCAGTGGACTTTGGCAAGGTGCAAACTCAAGATCTCATAATTGCAATTTATCAGTTGCATCTCTCTGTCATATCATCAGGGCAGTGGCGTGGCACCCTAGTCTTGGCCAGTTTGGTCCATTTTTCAGCATCGGGTACACATCCAAATTTCTCCCCTTTCTCTACTTTTAGTATCTCAATTATAGATATGCAAGTTTGTGTAATTTCAGTTTCATATATCCTTCATTGTTCATCTCCTAGTCTAGTGGATCATTCAAACCCTAATTTTTCTCATCACATACAACAAGAGGAATAGAAGCCATAAGAGATGATCCTTGGATCTCTCTTTCTCACAAGAAGTAGCAGAAGTGATCTATCTCCCTAGGCTCTTTTGTATTCCCAATGTGTTGGCTTAAGTGGGATTAGGTCCTAGTCACTCGGTCTCACGTTTTCCCCTGCACAACACTAGATGAACAAAGTAAAACATGAGGATGCCTAAGGTGCATGAAACCAGAGATGTGCATAGGACATACAAGAGAAATAATGATAAGTTACCAATATAGAAAAATAAGTGATGGATTTGTCACTCTGACAAACTAGTTGAGAGGAGAACCCATCTAATGAAGATGAAGGTAAGAGTGAGAAGTTAAAGACAAGGATGTTACCAAAATGTTGATGGAGACAGTACCAGTAAGTATGTCAACCAGTAAGCGAGCAAAGTGCAGAAGTGAAAAAATCCCATCGGATAAAGATGAGCATGTTGTGGATTCATAGGGTTGGTGATCGAGTTAGTGTGTTCCACCAGCAGAACAACAAAGTGTGTGCTTGTAGGTTGACCGGTTCATGTATTATCGATAGGGAAAATTGAACTGGTAGATTAACATCAGCAGTATGTTGATCGGTGGCTAAGCCCAAACTGACACACTGGCTTGAGCAGAGGTGGATATCGATGATGATAACATGTAGGACACAGGTATCATGCATGCAATGGTCAATGAAGTGTGCTTCAACGAGGTTGGTGATAATTCAGTCGATATTAATGTTGACTACGGATATCACAGGTTGAGGACAGAGGTTTGTGGCTCGATGCATACCGAATTATGGAAATATATGGCATGCATTGATCGATGCTAGTTGACCAGGTGCAGATCAGATCTGATGAAGACAACGGAGAGATCATTTAACATGATTTTTTTCTCAAATTGTATCTAGTCTCAATCTATGACCCAATAATGAATCAAATAATTCTCCACGATTACACAAGAATCAAGAATACTCATGATTGACCTTATCACATCACATATACTCAAAACATAGTTACAAAACATTGACACACAAAATAGTCACAAAATATTGTCACATATTATTGAAAATTTTGCCTCTAAATATGGTCAAATCAACTCTTGGCTATTTGATTATACAAAAAATTATCTTACAAATCATCTCATGGGATTTTATACAAAATTTGGCATTACAATATGTGTGACTCAGCTCATCGCCATTTTAATATATAAAATTTGGCATGTACATATGTACAAATCAGCTCATTGCCATTTAAATATACAAAATTATGCCCCTAAACATGTAAAAATCAGCTCATGGGCATTTATATATACAAAAAATGAATATAGGAAAATTTGTCGATGATTTATACAAAATTCTCAAAATCATTCTACTCTGAACCGTAGAATCAATCAAGTGAGCCTTCAAGATTAGCTCTAACCCATATTGTGTCAAGTATTGCCTCATGGTTAGATTCATGAAATTTCCATAAAATCTTGTTATGAGGTCTACCATGATACTTCATATTAAGTATTTGTTGCAACAACAAGGTTAGAGAAATGAAGAATATGTCTGTGTGTTTCAAAGTCCTCAAACAACCAAACATCAGAATTCTTGAAAGGGTATCTCCTAAGCCATGTTCTTGTCATGACAACAGACCCTATTGGGTACTCAATACCCTCTCTGTCAATGATTGTGGTTGTCAATTTTCTTTTTGGCTAAGCACAACAACACAAATAGTAATTTGTTCCTTCTTCATTGTTCTCTTCTACAACAACTGCATACACATGACCTGCATTTTATAAAGTGTTAATTAATACCAAAAATAAAGTATGATGTACAACAAAATGAACCAAAAAGAATACTTGCAAAAAAATTAACTCAAAAAATCACCTGAATCCACTAGGTTGGATACATGGTCAAAATCCAATGATGTCTCCATCTGGCTCAATTGTTGTGCTTTGGAAATTTGATATGAATCAATAGGAACCAACGATCTACAAGACCATTTGTCAACCCACTCTTGTGATTCACATTCTTCCCACAAACAATACATGCATGAAGAGCAAAAACATACCATCTATCTTGTATAAATTACTAGTGAACTTGAATTTGAACTCATAAATGAGTGCATGTCACTCAATCCTGCAACTATACAACAATCTAGAAAAATTTCAATGTTAGATTCAGTGATCAACCAAAAATATCTATGAACCATTGGCGTGCCTGGATTACCTGGACCCATCGTAGAATTACACCATCACACAATTGTTTCTGCATCTATCAACTCAGCACCACCTTTGTACTTTGATTCTTCTCTAGCTAGGGCTCTTTTTACACATGCTCCTGCACCATCGTTCTCTCCCTTACCATTTCCAGCCTCAATGAAATTCCAAAAAATGTTGTACACCACTTGTCATATGCATCCTTTTCAACCAATAAAACATCCTTGCATTCTTGAATTGTGCGGTGCGATTATTTGACCATATTAAGTGTCGGTTGTATCGTATGTTCCTTTCCCTTAAACTATCAGAGAAAACTTTAAAGCATCCTTGTACAAACTCTGATGAATGAGTACGATCATCACTTATGTAGAAGTGATACTCTCTTACAACATTTCTATCCTCCTCTGTGCTATCATCTGCATGCATGAATGCTATGTGTACAAAAATAGAAAGTTGTATAGAGTGATAATACATAGATTGCACTTCATTTTGAGGTTGTAGTGTATAATTTTCAGCGAAATCAATGATAGAGACAATGGTGCCAAGAGGAAATGTGTCCTCACATAACTTGAATTTCTCATCTAACCATCAAGCTCTATGTGTATGCATTATGTACTCATAAACTAGTTTCTCTTGAAACATTTTCATAAATTCAGCTACACATATCATTTTTCACTAGCTCACATCTCTTCAAATCTTTTCCATCTTTAATTCCATATGTGACTGTCTTGTATTTTCTGAAACAAACTAGTTTCATACCAATTTAATATGTGCTCTCCAAATGTAAGCATCTTGGTAAACATTGCAAACCACCACATATAGCACAAGAACCTTCCAAACAAGGCATCTTATAATAAATGCAACCATCATGTCTATTACATCGCACACTTGAAATAAATTATCTTACCGACTTAGGAGATGCTTGTATATTGCATTCCTGCAAAACATTGTTAGTGTGCGAAGTAGAACATATATGACGAAAAATATCATAGTGCATGGAAAATTCAATATGCATCCTACAACAACACGTGATGCGTACATGATTAATCTTAATATAAAAAGGTTTTGTCATTTCAAAAAATCTTTGAGAAATTCTTATTTGAGGAAACTTTTGAAGGAATCTTTCATAAAATTTAGTTTAAGTCATATCCAAATAGTGTTTGGCACGTGGCTCACGATTTGTAGGCCCAATTCGCCTTCTAACAACATCTCTTTGGTTGGGCGAAACTCGTGTGTTGTCATGCCAAAAAAATTCAATTAATGTTCTTAGTGCATCAACAACAACCTTGTCTTTGCGTGGTAGTCTACCCGAGAATGTCCAAAGAGAATTATTGTTAGGTTCCTCTATTTTTTCCCACCTCTTTAATGATTTACTTAATGTTGTTCTACTAATGTTTAATGACTTACTTGTTTTGCTTATCAAATGATTTTTTTTATTTTCTTGCTCATTATGGTTGATGTAATGACATGTCGACTAGCACTAGAATCTTTAGTACATGATTTTGAACCAATAGCTTGATATGCATCAAATAGATTTCTCACAATAGTTCTTTCACTGTTACTTTCAGATGACCTTAGGCCTAGAATTTTCATCGTCTCTCTAAAATTCAAATTGTTAATCATTTGAACAATAAATTGACATCTTGCGGTTTGACTTAAGTTTTCAAAATAGTTTTGCCATATTATATTAACCATTCTCCTAAAAGTTTTTTCATTCATTTTATTGGGAATTGGCTTCAATATATTTTCATCAATGTCAATTAGATACTTTGGTTTCCTATGAATGATTCTAGGAGGTGTTAACATCGGTGCATTATGTGCATTCAATTCATCAAATAGAGAAGGTGTATGTTCATCATTTAATTGATTATTCAATGCGGTATCTTCTTCAATTGCATTAGGTTCATGGGGTAAATCAAATGTCTCTTCTTCAATTGCATTAGGTGCATTATGTTCATTTGGTAAATCGAATTGAGATGTTGAGGATGACATACCTTCTTCTCCCATTGTTCTTATGTCATGTAATTTATTCATACGCTTCCTTTGTCTTTCCTTTTCAACCTCTTATTGTTCCATCGTTCCTTGCTTGTTCTTTCCCATGATTGATATCGATTGTCCTAAATAGAATCATATTACATATATATGTAAATAAAAGCTCATAAACAAACAAATAACCATAAATATGCATCTTATCACTATTTTTTGGAATCAAACTATTAAACAATCACAATACTATTGACAAAACTAATAATAACAACAATTCAATCATTTGAAATCATGCAAAAACAAAAAAATCCACTTACTTCTATGTATAAAATAGTGATAGAAGTGCAGACACAGTTCTAGTGGGGCCTTCAACGACCTCAAAAACTTCTTTTGAGGTCATTGAGACTCTTGGGCAACCAAAACTATGTCTATGTATTGCATACGTGCTACATTAATAACCGCATGGGCGTTGTTAGTCCATAAAATGTTGGCAAGCCCAACTGTATTTTTTTTCCCCATTCTGTACTAATAAGTAGCGCGTACGCACTCCTAAGCCTAAAAAATATTATTGTAGGGTAGCAAATAATGGGCCCAGTACCCTATACACACTTATAAGTAATAAGTACTACGTACGCGCTCTTACACCTTAAAAATGTTATGGCAGGGCAGTCAACTAATAGGTTCAGTACCCCGTACACACTATTGGTAGTAGAAAAAATGTGAATGAAAAGGGAGGGAGGGAGTGTTGGAATATGCACACTCCAATGAGACATTGTATGTGATTGAAGGTTTTGTCATTGATGGCAACCTTGCAATGCTATGGCACCGACAAAGGCATTATACCAGCATCAGCAAATCACACTCTACACCGGCACTCAGGACACCGGCACCAGTACAAAGAAAAGAAGTATACCGGCATAGAGGTCGACAAGATTTTGTTATATTATATTTTGTTTATTATTGTAAAAACTTTGTAAGCCAACTTGGCAAATTGTAAAATGACTTTTATATATAAAAGAAATCATTATAGACATTTGGTATGAGATAGGAAGCATTAAGGAAAAAGATTAGGCAGACCTATTATGTGAAATATAGGCTAAGGGTTTATGTAAGAAGCATAGCAGCAACCGGTACTGGATCAGGCATTATAGATGCTATTGTAAAGCAGTACAAGATATTGGATTTGTATAATCCTCATTGTAAGTCAGTGAGACTTCCCATTGAGCAGTGAGCTCTAGGCAGTTGGCCTTCCTGCATGTGCAGGGCCCTATTGTAAGTAATATTCTCTTATTGGCCAGTGAGTGAATATTGTGGGTCACAAATCCCATCGAGGTTTTTCCCACACCGGGTTTCCTCATTAAAACCTTGTGTTATGGTGTGCTTTTCATGTGGATGTTCTTGATTTTGTTTATTGCATTATTTCTTGCATACCGGTACACTGTTATAATATGTTCTGCATGTTTTAATTCAAGAAATTCTACTCACCGGTTAGATACTGATTCACCCCCCCCCTCTCAGTATCTGTGGGATTCCTAACAATTGGTATCAGAGCTTGGTCCTCTATTTTCAGAAGCCTAATGGCTTGAGGAAGATCTTGACACCGGTAAAGATGGAAAATCTAATGAAGCAACTTGAAGGAGCTCTTTCAGACTATGATGCAGAGAAATTGAAAAATATCAAACTAGAAGATGATTTAAGGGTAGCTCAGGATATCATTCAGGCACTTCAAGAAAATTTTACTATTGCAGGAAATAAGAGAAGAGAACTTTGTGAAAATTTGCAAAATGAGAATGATGAAAAGGAATCACTTAATGATATAATAAGCAAGTTGAAACAAGAGAACATGACAACAACGAATGAGATGCAAGATATGACTATGAGATTTTGCAAAGAGATTGAGGATAGGAAGAAGAATGAAGAAGAATTGACCAGAAGACTAAGTGATGCAGAAAATGAGAACACAAGACTTAGCTATGAAAATGACATGTTGAAGACAGATCTGATGCATACTCAGAATGACTCAAATGAACTGATGAGACAAAAAGAAGTCTTAGAAAGAGAACTAGAAACTGCAAATCAACATAAAGAAAAATTCAAGAAAAGCTCAGAGGAACTTGGCACCTTGCTAAAGAATCAAAAACCTAAAGGTGACACTTCTAGAATTGGCTTTGAAGTTGGTGAAAGCTCTGGTACTGCAAATACTCAGAATCACAACAAACTGGTAAGACAAACTAATGCTCATAAATTCAATGGAAAATGCTTTAACTATAATAAGTATTGTCATAGAGAAAATGAATGTAGATCTAGAAACTATCAGAATATCAACACACCCACCGATCAATGTTCTAAATGCAACAAAGTTGGTCACAACTCTGAAAATTGCAGAATGAATGTGAGATGTTATGTTTGTGGAAGATTTGGACATTTATCTAATCAATGCAGAACACAAACTGGCATAGGGTATGGGAAAGCTATTCAGAAGAATAATGTAACTTGTTATGCATGTAACAAGATTGGGCATATTGCAAAATTCTGTAGAAGTAAAGGATCACCGATAGACAACAAAAGTTCTAGCTTGAAAGGTAAAGAAAAAGTTGAAGAGGCTAAGCAAGATTTCTCAAAACAATGGATTAGAAAAACTGATCTAAATATTGGGAATACTCCTCCACCAGTAGATCAAATTAATGCTTCACCGGCAGGATAGGGTGATGCTTCACTAGAAGGATAGAGCAGTGCTCCATTGGTAGGAAGTTCTTCATCTAATTGAAGAAAGTTTCCTTGAGGTTTTGGCAATCTAATGACACATGTGCTATTATTCCCTTGGTTAGAGATAAGAAGTTGGAAATTACCTTTTACCGCCAGACAATGTTAAGTGAATACTTAACTGACATGCATTTAATGTGGTAGATGGCAAAAAGACACTATAAAATTGAGGTTTTGGCTCCATTCCATTTCACCAAGATTTCAAACCTACGAAGAGCATGAAGATTCCGAGCTAAGGCATTTCGAGCAAGAGGCAAGAACACTCCAAGCATTCATTCATCCATCCTAAAGGCAGCAAAAGGTATTTTATCATGGCATCCACCTCTGCAATTGAATATATAGAAAACCCTGCTATTATCGAAGTGATAAAAAGACCTAGGCTCGTATTTCAGTTAGTTCCCAAGGTAGCAAAGAAAGATGATACCTTAGGTTCTTTTTCTCAAATTCCCAAGGGAGTTGTCTATGCTGAAGACCCCAGAATGTACATCCACTGCAACATTGAGGAACTAGGAGATGAAGAGATTAAAACCATGTTTAAAACTATGATATGTGATAAAACTAGCAATATAAAAGATGAACACAAGATCATTGAAACCCTAGGATTTATAGAGATCCTTAGCATTCTTGAATTCGCCAAGGATGTCATTAGGATAGTCTTAAGCAGGGTACATGGTGAATTTTTCTGGTTAGATGCAGTCCACAAAATCACTAAGGAAGCTGTGAAAGTTGTCACAGCGTTACCGACCACTGGTAAAAGGCTAGATAAAACCAAAAAGATATCCAATGACCTAGTTACAAACCTAACTGGTGCAACATTCGACAAAAGGTCCCTAAGAGTTAATGATGTAACAAAAATTAATGTGAGATTTATCAACATGATATTAGGGTATAAAGCTACTCATACAAATAGACTCAATTCAGTTTCAAATTTATGCATTAAGAGTGCTTATGATATGCTCACAGATAATGCAAAGATTGATATATGTGAGTGGTTAAAGGATGAATTAATTGACAACCTTGGAAAGATTAAGAAGGACAAGAAAGGAACTTTCAGGTTTGGAAATTTGTTAGTATGTCTGATGCTACATATAACCAAATAGGTTCCTGGTATAGGCTACAAAGAACATGGATATGATATACTGGTAGGTAAACAGTTAACAAAACTATTCAATAACATGAGAGAAGACAAGGAAAACAATATTCATGACTTCTTTCAAGCACTACAGGCCAAAATGAAGAAAAGAATTAGGTTATCACAAAAGATTGTCGACAAATACAAAGATGAAATATGCTTTGTAATCAAGAAGGATGAAATCTAGATGGAAGCAGTCATCCCTAGGACAGTTTGGGTAACTGAGATGGGCTATGAAATAGATGATCATATAATTGAAACATATGCTAAAGCACTTCTAGAAGCCCCCAGAGAACCTAAGGAAGAAATATTTGGTAGTGCAAAAACTATTGAAAGCCAAATACAATCAAAGAAAATAGTGAAAAAGGTTGAGGCAGTTGTAAGGAAAGGTTCCAGACAAGCAAAGGCCATCAAAGAAGATGTGTTGAAGAAAACGAGTATAACAAAGGATGAGTTAGCAGCTCCACAACCTGAAACTCACCTATCATCGGTAGGTACTTCTTCGGGGAGTGACATGCCTACAACTTTCAAAAGAGTTGTAAGGAAAAGAGATCCCTCACCAGCAACCACACCCTCACCCAGGAGGACAAGACAAAAATAGCAAGCAGTGAGATCTCCAGTAAGAAAGAGTACACCAAAGAAGAAGAAACTGACACCCAAAAAGAAGAAGAGGACAAACAAAGACTTGGCCCCTCTTGATATACTGCTGAATGAAATTACAGAGGAAGGTAAATTGAAAAATATAGAGAAAATATATGACACTTTAACAGCTGATGAAAAAGAACAAGTTGAAAATAGTGTTATATTGCATATGGACATGTATAAGAAGTTTTTGATGGAAGTAGTCAATGAAGTTCTAGATGAACTATTTAAGAGACTGGAAGCAAGAAGACAAGCAGTAATAGAACTGGACAAGAAAATAAAGATTGAAAAGCTACTTGTTGTATATCCGGTAAACTCACCCAAAGAAATTGATGACCTAATTGCTCAAGCCAACCAGTCAGTATTTTCTACTACACACCGGCACATTGCTTTAATGGTTGGAAGAGTAAATGAGGTGACTAAGGAAACAAAAAATGGATGGGATATATTCCTAGTTGAAAAAGAAAAACAAGAAGAATACAGGAACCCCAAACCCATAAAAGTTTATCAGAAAGATAGAGACAAGGGTAAAGGAAAAGTTGGTGGACCACCTAGTATCAAGGTTAGAGACAACTTACCCCCACCTCCTTTGATTACTCTATCGGTAAAAACAACAGCTACAAAAGATCAACCAGCAACTGAGAGTATGGATGTAGAGGATAGTAATCCTAATCCTGAAGTCTTATATACTATGGATGTTGATACTCAAAAGATCAACATAGTGGTAGACAAAGATACAACTGATAAGATTGATATGGCTAGTGAGCCTCTAGTAGCTAAGCAAACTGAAAACACATAGGAGAAACTGACAGAAGACAAAGACCAAAAGGTAGAGACTCAGACTGAGACAATGCAACAAATAGAGCAAAAGGCTCAGGAATAGGAACATAAGGAGACAGTGCCACCAGCAACTGGAGAAATAGAAAAACCATTGCTTAAAGAAATGCAGACACAAATAGACCTACCAGAGGTCAATACAAGCTTGGTTACTTCCACTAATGGTACTCAGAATGTTGGTTCATCATCAGGCTACAAATCAACTAATGTGACTGAGGTACTATTAGATTCAATCAAAAAGATAACAGACTGCAATTCACAAGCTTATAAGGCAATTGATGATACCATACCAATTTTGAAGGTAATTGCTCCTAACTGTAATATAGACAATAAAGATTCTTTAGGACAACTTGATACACTGTGTAAATATATCACATAAAACATTGAGAAAATAAAGGAAGAGTCATTGAAGGATAAAGTAGAAATTGAAAAGCATAAATTCTTTCATGAGCAAATAAAGAAGTGTAACAGAAATTTTGACACACTTCTACCGAAATTGTGTACTTTATTGAAAGAGTACAAAACTCTATACAAAAACACCTATAAGACAAACTTTTTGATTGTAGATATAGACAAAAAGATGAGCAAGGTATAGGATGAGATCAATAAATTTGTAGATAATTTTGTTAACTCACCTGATAAACTATCAGTTTTTGAGGAGAAGATAACAAATTTTGAAGAAGATTTACTTAAATTGGAAAGAGAGAGAGAGAAAGAATAGTGAATAAGGCAAAACATTTGAGATTAAAAATAAGTCCAAGATTGGACTATCTAGCATCACTACGGAAGGAAGTATCTGAGGCACAAATACAAGGATAGAAAACACCGGCAGAGCATTTGCAGCATCTCACCGATACAGTGAAGAGAATAGAGACAGCAATAAAGGATAGCAAGATGTTTATGGATAGTATAAACTTGATTTTGGGAGATCTTTTTCAAATTGTAACCACCCAGTTACAAGGTTGAAACTACAAACTCTACTAACATCTTGACAACCTTTGTCATTGATGCCAAAGGGGGAGTAGTGGGATGAGAAAATTCAATATCACTGGAATCATATGCTCAGGGAGAGCACACACATTTTTGGTAACATTTTTGGACTTCACATTTTTGGATACATTTTTTAAATTTCTCATGAGTGTTGCCATCAATGCCAAAGGGGGGGATTGTTGGCATATGCACACTCCAATGAGACATTGTATGTGATTGAAGGTTTTGTCATTGATGGCAACCTTGCAATCCTATGGCACCAACAAAGGCATTATACCGACATCAGTAGATCACACTCTACACCGACACTCAGGACACCGACACCGGCACAAAGAAAAGAAGTATACTGGCACAGAGGCTGACAGGATTTTGTTATATTATATTTTGTTTATTATTGTAAAAACTTTGCAAGCCGACTTGGAAAATTGTAAAATGACTCTTATATATAAAAGAGATCATTGTAGACATTTGGTATGAGATAGGAAGCGTTAAGGAAAAATATTAGGCAAACCTATTATGCGAAATATAGGCTAAGGGTTTATGTAAGAAGCAGAGCAGCAATCGGTACTGGATCTGGCATTATAGATGCTATTGTAAAGCAATACAAGATATTGGATTTGTATAATCCTCATTGTAAGTCAGTGAGACTTCCCATTGAGCAGTGAGCTCTAAGCGGTTGGCCTTCCTGCATGTGCAGGCCCCTATTGTAAGTAATATTCTCTTATTGGCCAGTGAGTGAATATTGTGGGTCACAAATCCCATCGAGGTTTTCCCCACACCGAGTTTCCTTATTAAAACCTTGTGTTATGGTGTGCTTTTCATGTGGATGTTCTTGATTCTATTTATTGCATTATTTCTTGCATACCGATACACTGTTATAATATGTTATGCATATTTTAATTCAAGAAATTATACTCACCGGTTAGATATTGATTCACCCCCCCTCTCAGTATCTGTGGGATTCCTAACAAGGAGAGAGAGAGAGAGAGGGAGAGGGGGGAGAGTAGGGAGAGGGAGAGAGGAGGGGGGAAAAAGGGAAGGAGGGAGAGAGGGAGAGAAGAAGGAGGGGGGATGGAGAGGAGAGGGGGGAGGGAGGCAGAGAAGAAGGGCTATTTAGGAAGGGAGAGGGAGAGAAGGAGGGGAGGAGGGAGAGGAAGAGAGAGAGAGAGAGAGAGAGAGAGAGAGAGAGAGAGAGAGAGAGAGAGAGGGAAGGAGGGAGAGGGAGAGAGAGGGAGAGAGAGAGAGAGAGAGAGGGAGGGAAGGTAGAGAGAGAGAGAGAGAGAGATTAGGGGGAGGGAGAGAGGAGGGAAGAGGGAGAGAGGAAGGGGGTGGAAGGGAGGGAGAGAGAGAGAGGGAGAGAAGAGGGGAGAGCGAGGGAGAGAAGAAGGGGTATGGAGGAAGGGAGAGAGAGAGAGAGAGAGAGAGAGAGGGGGGGAGAGTGGGGGAAGGGAGAGAGAAGGAGGGAAGGATGGAGAGGGAGAGAGGGAGAGAGAGAGAGGGGGGGGAGGGAGGGAGAGGTAGAGAAGGAGAGAGAGGGAGAGGGATAGGGAGAGGGAGAGAGGGAGAGAGGAAGGAGGGGGGAGGGAGAGGAGAGAGAGAGAGAGAGAGAGAGAGAGAGAGAGAGAGAGAGAGAGAGAGAGAGAGAGAGAGAGAGAGAGAGACCATAACACAATATGACCCCTAACAACATCTAAGGGGTCATAGGGTGTCCTAAGGGGTCATATGACACTATATTATCCCTTACCACACCATAGGACCTATAACGACACCAAATAGTGTCCTAAGGGGTCATAGAACACCATATGACCCTTTAGAACACCATATGGTGTTATGGGTCATATGGTGTCACAAGGGGTCATATGGCATCCTATGACTCCTTAGGACACCATATGGTGTTGTTATGGGTCATATGGTATCTTAAGGGGTCATATGGTGTCCTAAGGGATTACATGACACCATATGACCTCTTAGGAAACAATATGGCCTCTAATGACACCTAAGGGGTCATATGGTGGGCTAATAAAATGATATATTAAATTTAAAGTTATGAACAGAACATCATACAATAGAACATTAGTAGTTTAGTTTTGATATAGCTAAGTTAGACCATTGTCAACATAAGAGAGACTCCAAGCGAACAAACAATGAGGCTTCGCTAAAAAGCAAGTGTAAGAGCTTGACCTAACCCTAAGAGTACTGCCTAATTTCTAAAACATATAATGCTATTAAATTTGCAAGGTTATAGGACTGATCTTGATTGTGACTATAGGAATTAGACACTTGATTCCTTTCATGGGTATGTACCATTCCAATCCTTTTGACAAGTGATGATCATCATATACTACCACTGCCATGCATACAACAAACTTTAATTTCTTTAGGTGACAGGCATTGGGTAACAACATGAGAACTCTTGCATACCCAAAACTATCATTCTCTAGGACATCATCTGTGTTACTCTCCCTCTTTCTCTTCCTACCGGTTGTTTCCTTCTAAAAAACATATTACAGGTAATCTGACTCATCATGTTGCTTTGTTGACACTATTTTCCACATCTTCTCTGCTCATTAAAAACACATTTGAGAAGAATATTGCTACAGGTTTCCTTGTTTGTCACATTAATTCACCCATGGTTCAATTTCAAACCCTATTCCTCCTATTCAATATACACACACAAATCCATCAGTCAATTTTCTTAGGAGAGCATACATGATAAAAATCAAAGAGAAAGTTGCAGACAAGAAATAAAATCACTTACTTCTATAGAAGTGCAGACATAGTTGCAATGGGGTATGGAGGAAGGGAGGGAGAGAAGAAGAGAAAGAGGGATGGGGTATGGAGGAAGGGAGAAGGGGAAAGAGCGAGAGAGAGAGGGATGGGGTATGGAGGAAGGGAGAGAGAGAGAGAGAGAGGGAGAGAGAGAGAGAGAGAGAGAGAGAGAGGGAGAGGGAGAGGGAGAGAAGGAGGGGGGAGGGAGAGGAAGAGAGATCGAATCTAGGACACAATATGACCCTTAGAACACAATATGACCCCTAACAACATCTAAGGGGTCATAGGGTGTCCTAAGGGGTCATATGACACTATATTATCCCTTAGCACACCATAGGACCTATAACGACACCAAATAGTGTCCTAATGGGTCATAGAACACCATATGACCCTTTAGAACACCATATGGTGTTGTTATGGGTCGTATGGTGTCCCCAGGGGTCATATGGCATCCTATGAACCCTTAGGACATCATATGGTGTTGTTATGGGTCGTATGGTGTCTTAAGGGGTCATATGGTGTCCTAAGGGGTCATAGGACACCATATGACCTTTTAGGAAACAATATGACCTCTAATGACACCTAAGAGATCATATGGTGGGCTAATAAAATGATATATTAAATTTAAAGTTATGAATAGAACATCATACAATAGAACATCAGTAGTTTAGTTTTGTTATAGCTAAGTTAGACCATTGTCAACATAAGAGAGACTCCAAGTGAACAAACAACGAGGCTTCACTAAAAAGCAAGTGTAAGAGCTTGACCTAACCCGAAGAGTACTACCTAAGTTCTAAAACATATGATGCTATTAAATTTACAAGGTTATAGGACTGATCTCGATTGTGACTATAGGAATTACACACTTGATTTCTTTCATGGGTATGTATAGCTCCAAGCCTTTTGACAAGTGACGATCATCATATACTACCACTGCCATGCATACAACAAACTTTAATTTCTTTAGGTGACAGGAGTTGTGTAATAACATGAGAACTCTCACATACCCACCACTATCATTCTCTAGGACATCGTCTGTGTTACTCTCCCTCTTTCTCTTCCTACCGGTTGTTTCCATCTGAAAAGCATATTGCAGGTACTCTGACTCGTCATGTTGCTTTGTTGACATTATTTTCCACATCTGCTCTGATCATTAAAAACACATTCGAGAAAAATATTGTTGCAGGTTTCCTTGTTTGTCATGGTAATGCACCCGTGGTTCAATTTGAACCCTATTCGTCCTATTCAATATACACACACAAATCCATCAGTCAATTTTCTTAGGAGTGCATACATGATAAAAATCAAAGAGGAAGTTGCAGACAAGAAATAAATTCACTTACTTCTATAGAAGTGCAAACACAGTTGCAATGGGGTATGGAGGGAGGGAGGGAGAGAAGAAGAGAAAGAGGGATGGGGTATGGAGGAAGGGAGAAGGAGAGAGAGCGAGAGAGAGAGAGGGATGGTGTATGGAGGAAGGGAGAAGGGGAGAGAGGGAGGGATGGGGTATGGAGGAAGAGAGAAGGGGAGAGAGGGAGGGAGGGAGAGAGGGATGGGGTGTGGAGGAAGGGAGAGAGAGAGAGAGAGAGAGAGAGAGAGAGAGAGAGAGAGAGAGAGATGCACCTTGTATGCGCTTGAGAGGGGGAGACAATACACTAATATATTATATATATTATTATATACATATATATAAATATTATATATTATATGTATATACACATATTATATATATAATATCATATTATACACACACCCAAAATTTAAACAATAGTGTGTATGCATTGTTTATAGTAAAAAGAGTGCATACGCGTTGTTTATAGTAAAAGAGCGCATACACGCTGTTTATAGTAAAAAGAGCGCGTACGCGCTTCTTAAACCATAAGTACCCCGTACACGATTTTTATACCATAATTACCCCGTACGTGCTTTTGACTGTTTAGGATTGGAAATAGGCCTGGATGACAAAGCTACGATTTGGAAGTTTGATTTCCCTCCATTTCTCTCTTTTTTGATGTGTTTTATTTTATCAACTTGGTTTATCGACTTTGTCATCATCAGGTTTACACTTCATCTAGTGAGTATTTCTATAAATGCCACCATATTTTCACCCATCTTCTGAGCTTTCTAACCATATAATTTTTTTAAAAATTGAACAATAATAACATATTATTATTGAATTTCTTTTACCGGTGTCTCCATAGTTCTCACAGACATAGGTGCACCATTTTTTTAACAACTTTTGATATACTTATCAAAATTTTAAAATTTTTATATATTATTGTAGTGCACTTGATTATTTACAATTTTTTTTTTAAAATTGTATTTTTCAATTTGTTTAGTGCAACTTATGCTTCATGCATGAACAGGTACCTAATTTTCAGGATGTGCTCAATTGGAAAAATCATTAAAAAAAATATATTGAACAAAAAATTACAAATAAATACACATCTTCTAGTGCTCACTCTTAACTATCTTTCTACCAAAGGATTTGTCAAAATACTAAATCTAACTATGACTTTTTTGATGCACACGTCAGACACTATGTTATGTTTTTCAGAAAAAATCAGGGTTTTTTTTTCATGCACAAAGGACTTGACCCCCTTAATCTTATCCAATTTTGAAAAAGTTTAGTAGTTTGGAAACTAGATTCAGAGTACTACAATATCTATTCTTTGATTATCTCCATATCTTGAGTGGATGACTTTCAAATTTTACCTCCAAGTTCAGGTTCACTTAATTTCATAAAACAAAAGTGTCCACTTATACCCCCCTTTTTGACCACCATCTTTGTGCACTTACCCTTTGACGAAAATTTTCTGACGCATTTGCAAGTATAGTCGTATGGATTTTCATGCCTCGAAAAATGTGCTAATAGAAACTCATGTCCCAGATGCCCCTATCACCGAAAATAGGCAAATTATATATCAAAATTCATGGAATCAACCTTTTGAATCCAACTGTGAGGTCCTTTTGGCACCAAAATGTACCAAAAAATTAACTACCCCCAGAAATGGAAAAAAACAACTACACAAACCCCCGAATACATAGATATGAATAACAAGACCCAAAATCTCTCATGAAGAGAATAGGGGCATGCAAATTTGGAGCTCTAATACCAAATTGGAGTTGAGGAAAAATCAACTCTATAGCTTTTTTCTTTTCGAGCTCTGATACCCTTATAAAAGGATACTCGAAACCCTAAAGAATTATAAGATTCCTAAGTTTATCTTAAGCATAGAGTATAATAGACTAATAATTAAATAAATAATTATTAGATAATAAAAGATAACTCTAACAATTTTCATTATGATCTTTCAACAACTAAAGAGAAGTTGTTTCATAAGAATCAATCTTCACATCAGTTACATGATTGGATAGATGTGGTTACCATGATGTGTGGGGTTCAATTGCTTCCATGAGAGTAAATAATTTATCAAATAAGAAGAGGATTTCTTTGATATAGCACCACACTACATCATATGATATTTGGTCTCTATCTTATAGCTTCTATTGTAGGGATTTGAGGAAACCCCAATATGTGGTTGTGAAAGAAGTGACATCCCTAAAGTGGTAGATGTAATCATTGATCCTAGCTATAACTGGTCTGGTGGTATCCCAAATCTTCCCCTTAAAATTCAGTTTTTCATTTATAAAATAGAATGTGCAAAAAATAATGAGAGTCACATACCTAAAATGGTTGTGAGACTTCTTTGTCCATTGCATATGCTTGAGAAGTTTCTCTTGCAAGGCTTCACAAAGTTCAATGTCATTTCTTTCAACATCCATCTGATATGTGACATGTATCTGTTGGTATTACAATAGAAAGGAGATTGTTGGCATTTCAATAAGGATATTGAGAAGGTTGTTGGAGATTATTGATATAACTGAAGAAGGATGATTACTGTCTTTATAATATTATTTTGTCATTGATGTCAAGAAATTGACTTTCTGATTCAGTATGAGGTTGCCATATCTTGAGAAGTATGTATTGATGAGAATTAAGATGTCAGTAAGTGACACAGAAAGAATGTGATAATGAAGGGGAATAATAAGTTATTCAATGGGCAACTATTACTGAGTTAGACAATGATGAGATCATTTTGTTTTGATTGTTTTGATATCCTACATATGTTGTTGATTGTAAGGTTAATACTATATTATGTCACCGAGCAAAGAACCTAGTCGGTAAACCCTAAGGAACCTAGTTGGTAAACCCTAAGGTTATCGATATCAGTTAATGAAAGCGGAATGTCTACCAAGTAAAGTTTAGTATTTACCGAGTTACAACCGAGTTATGACAGATCGCATTGGATGGATAAAAGCATTATTTAATGAAGGATGTTGATTAGCTGGAGATGAATAGATGATTGGTATATCGCGCATGAAGTTTGTTAAGGATCTACAGCAATGGAAAATCAAGAGGAAGATATATAGCATAGATTGAACCGCAATAACCTAGCACAAGTTCCTAGGAAGGAATGCAAGTTCCAAGGTGAGGTAAAACGTTTTTAGATCGAAGGATACATTGAACCTAGTCAAGATTGATGATCTGGTGGCCAAGATTGATCATGGGTGTAGGATTTTGCCAAGATCAAGGGCACAATGAAAAGCATAAAAGAGACAATAGAATGACAAGAACAAACTATATTCTCATCAATATGCAAAATAATCAACTAGATTAACCAATACAATGAATAGAGGCCTGCTTATATAGGCAAGGCCATATGGATGTATGAGCACACAAATATGACATGTGGCTCAATGAGAAACAAGGGTAGGTAAGAAATACTAAGGGTAGGTAGGAGAAATAATATAATATTCTACAAGAGGTGGATGACCCACCGAATGTGGAGTGTAACAGCAAAATAAGACCACAAAAGGTGGAATTTCTCCTACAAGCTCTATCCCTAAGTGCACACTTCCCTAAGTGTCTCAAATCCAAACTACGAAGAGATGCATTATCCTAAGTTAACTTAAGTAAGTGTAATAATATCCATAATGAATATTTATTTACACCAACACCCCCCCTTAAGTGCAACTTAGGGGAATGAAGACTCAAGTCAACAATGCAATATGGGTCCCGGCTACTAGGCCATGATAGGTACCCATGTACAATATGCAAATGCAAGCAAAACTATGCAATGCAATCTCTCACAAATGGAGAAAGGGAGAAAACCCAGTGGGAAAAAACTCCCCCCCAAAAGAGAGATGAATGTACAAAAGACTCTCAAAGAAGAAGGACAAAACCTCAAAGAGTAAAAAGTCCCCTCCAGAAGAGAGGAAGGAGAAGTCAGCTGACCCCCCCTAATGACACATCCCGCACCCCCAAGAGAGCTCACAACTATTGGAACTTACTCTCGGTGAAAGGTTTGGTGAATATGTCAGCAACCTGCTCTGCTATAGAACAATACTGCAAATCAATGACTTGTTCCTGGATGAGCTCTCGGATATAGTGCATATGAATCTCAATGTGTTTGGTCCGCTGGTGCTGGACCGGGTTCTTCGAGATTGCAATAGCACTCTGATTGTCGCAATGTAGAACTGTCGGCCATGGAGTGGTGAATCCAAACTCTATGAGGATCTGCTAGAGCCAAATGGTCTCAGTCACTGCATTAACAGCGCCTCAATACTCAGCCTCAGTTGAAGAGAGAGCAATAGCATGTTGCTTCTTGCTCTGCCAACAAATGGGGGCCGAACCAAGGTGAAAACTGTAACCAGAAGTAGACTTACGATCAACTAGATCGCTAGCCCAATCGGAGTCTGTGTAACCAACCAAGCGAAGTCTTGTGCCTGCTACATAGGGAATCCCATAGTGATGTGTACCCTGGATGTAATGAAGGATGCATTTGGCAGCTTTCCAATGAAGCTCATGTGGATCTTGCTTGAAGCGGGAAACCATGCCAACTGCAAATGAAATATCAGGGCGTGTATGAGTCAAGTAGATGAGACTACCCACAAGCTGACGATACAAAGTGGCATCAATGAGTGGAGAAGAACACTGAGCCTCAAGCTTGACTCCTAAAAGAAAGGGAGTCAGGGCAGGCTTACAATCAGCCATATGAAAGTGTGCAAGTAGATCAAGAGCATACTTGGGCTGCGATAGTGTAATCCCGGAAGGTGACTGTGAAATCTCTATCCTGAGAAAGTAGTGCAAAAGACCCAAGTCAGTCATAGAAAATCTATCATGCAAAGTAGATTTGACCCTGCTAATGATGGATGAAGTACTCCCTGTAATGATCAAGTCATCAACATAGAGCACAAGTATCAAGTGAGAGTCATCTTGTTGCAAAATGTAGACATTCGGATCGGAATGACACCTGGTGAACCCTGCGGAGAGAAGAAAGGAATCCATCTTGGCATACCAAGCCCTGGGGGGCCTGCTTAAGGCCATAGAGAGATTTCCTTAGTCTACAAACCAAGGAAGTATCCTAGATGAAACCCTGTGGCTGCTCCATATAAATCTCCTCATCAAGATCACCATGAAGAAAAGCACTCTTCACATCCATCTGATGTACAGCCCAACCATGAGCTGCAACAATAGCAAGTGTCAAATGAATGGAGTTCATCTAGGCTACGGGTGCAAAGGTCTCAGTATAGTCAACACCTGCAACCTGCGAGAAACCTTTTGCAACAAGCCAAGCCTTATACTTATCCACACTACAATCCACTGCAAACTTGGTCTGATAGATCCACTTACATCAAACCATCTTTCTCCCCTTAGGGAGATGGACTAGATCCCATGTGTTTTTCCTCATCAAGGAACTATACTCTTCCTCCATAGCTTGGTCCCACTCAGGAACCCCTGATGCTTCCTTAAATGTCTGTGGATCGAAAGTGGTAGCAATGAATGCATGTGGAAGATCCTGATGTTGTGATCGAGTTCTCCGTGTATCCGAAGGATCGCCAACAAGAGCACCCACAGACTCAAGTGTCTGTCGAGCCCAATGAGGTCTAGGTGGAGGTGGAGAACGAGGCTCCTCAACTGTAAGTGGACCCTGTGGAGGAGTAACCCTGTGAGTCAGAGTTGGGGGAGTCTCATCATTTGAATCACTAACATCACTATCCACAATGGAGGAAGGTGGAGGAGGTAGAGAGGCTAAGCTAGGAGAGCTTTCCTCAAAGTGAACACTCCTCTCAATGAATACCTCATGTGTCTCTAGATCCATCAATCTGTATGCCTTAACACCCTCAGGATATCCAACAAATATGCAAGGCCGACTCTATGGTTCCAATGCCTTGCATTTCTGCGGAGGTATGCAAGCCCATGCTAGACACCCAAAGACTCTGAAATGTCTCACAATTTGTTTCCTACCAGCCCAAGCTTCAAAAGGAGTAATACCTTGCAAAGCTTTGTGAGGAACCCAATTCTGGATGTGTGTGGCACAACTGATAGCCTCTGCCCAAAAGGCGGAATCAAGAGAACATGCATGTATCATACAGCTAGCCATTTCTTTGAGAGTTCTATTCTTGTGTTCTGCAACCTCGTTCTACTGTGGAGTGTATGCAACAGAATGTTGAAGATCAATCTCCTCAAATGTACAAAAATCCTCAAGTCTCTTGTTCACATATTCCCTTCCATTATTGGTGCGAAGAATCTTGACCACTTTCCCTGATTGCTTCTCCACACGAGTCTTGAAGTCCTGAAATCTGTCAAATACTTCACTCTTATGAATGAGAAAGTAGACCCAAGTGAAGCAGGAGTAGTCATCAATGAAGGTGAGAACATAGCGGGCCTTACTAAATGAAGGTGCTGGAAATGGACCTGCTACATCACTGTGAACAAGTTGAAGAACTTCCAAAGCTCTCCAAGTTTTCCATTTATCAAACTTCTCTTCGGGATGCTTGCCCATGGAACAACCTGAACATACACCCTCTGAAAAACTGATTTGAGGTAGACTTGTGACCATGTCTTTAGTGCTTAGCTGCTGAAGATAGAGGTAGTTGAGGTGACCAAACCGCTCATGCCATAGCTTACTTTCTGAATTTGAATGAGTAAGCAAGGCCCTAGAAGGTGAACTTGGCACAAAGTGGGAGAATGAATAAAGCCTTGAGTTGTCATTGACTTGTCCCACTGCTACCAAGGCATCATCATCAAGTTCCTTTACCACAACTGAATCTAGTGTAAACTCAACCTTTTTCCCATTCCCATAGTGAGTGATTTGGTAGATGGAGAGAAGGTTGGTAGACAAGTTAGGAACATAGAGAACATTCTCAAATGTTCCATCATCCATGTCAACTGAACCTTTCCCTTCAACCTCTACTTGTGTGTCATCACCTATGTAAATGTGAGGTACCTTAGATGGTTCCAATGTAGAAAACTGCTCCTTTGTAGAACCCATGTGATATGAGGCACCCGAGTCAAGTATCCATTGCTGGGAAGAACCTGTTTTAGCCACAAATGCTTTCCCTTTTCCCTTAGACTGTGAGGAAGAGGAAGGAGATGAATCCTTCTTTGTGTAGGCAGATGGCAAGTTGATGTTGTTTTTCTTGAGAAGATTGGTTAACTCATCAACTTGTTTTGCATGGCATCGATGCTCATCATGACCATACTTTTTGCAATATGCACAAGTTGGTTTATCCTTCTTAGGTGGTGTCCCCTTCTTGGAAGAGGATGTAAAATCGCCTTGTGATGGAGAGGATGATTGTCTTTTTTCCTGGTGTGGCTTAGACTTGGATTGCTTCTTCTTCTTGTTGGAATCTTTGCCTTGACTTCCTTGATTTCCTTGATTTGCTACCAAAGCCTTGGACTTTGAAGACTTGAGAAACCCCATGTTCAACAACTTAGTTTGTTCCAATATCAACATTTCTGTGAAAGCATCAAATGAAGGCATAACATAAGAACTCCCCACTGTCAAATGATGAGTTTGGAAGCTAGACACAAATGCTACATATTTTGGTGCAAGCTTATCCAACAAGTTGAATATCAATTGAGCATCCTTTTTGTCAATTCCACAATCCTTAAGCTTTGCTCTTAGCTCATTTGATTTGGTGACATAATCTTGGATTGTATCAAAACTCTTGGGATCCAAGTTGGTGAGCTCATTGTCAATCTGATAGCCTCTGATTTCATCAACTTGTCCATATAATTTCTGAAACATATCCCAAGCCTCTTTGATTGTTTTACACTTCTCAATGTGAAAAATGAGGTCATCTAATACATACTTGCGTAAAGTTCCAAGAGCCATGCAATTCTTTGTGAGCCATTCTAATTGAGCATTTGGATCAGCCTTAGGATCAGGTGGTGCTATTATTGTTCCATCTATGTAGTGTGTGAGACCCTTTTCCATTAATTTACTCCATACTTTAATTTTCCATGATGCATAATTATGTGGAGTTAATGGTGGAAACTTATTAGGACTCATTGCAACAAGAATGGAAAGAGCACAAAGAGAGGCACAATCACACAAGACACCCCCCCAAATTCACTCAATCAAAGACCCCCCCCAATGTGATGATTTTGGCACTTTATAAGTAGTGTGTATACAATGGGCCACTTGCAAAAAATGGCAAAGTGGACTTCTGATTTACAATTTTACAACTACTTCAATAAGGCCAAAAGAGTCTCAAACTGATGATGCAAGAGATCTTACTAAGATCCAAGCAATTTACAAGTACCTAATAGGCCAAATAAGACCAATATCTAAAAGTAAAATTTTCACTCAAAATCTCTAAAATCTGATCATAGATTCTAAAAGTAGATGAAAAAATAAGCACTTTATAAAAAAATGGCACCTGAAAAGGAGGTCGTATGAGCTCAAACGAGGCCTTTGAAGTTGCGAAATTGAGGATTGGACAGGTATAGCTGTGAGAATCTGAAAATTCCAAAAAACCTATGCACCAAAATCAGAAAATAACCACACCACTGCGAAGATCACAAAATTCTAGCCCATTTCAAAAAAAATTGCTCCAAAAAAGGAGCAAAAATGAGTAAGATATGGCCTTCCAAAGTTGGACTGCAAAACTGAAAAGCCCAATGGAGAGGGGTCAAAAAATTTCCAAAAAGTGCTGATGTGGCGCTGATGTCAACAAGTCACTGTGTTAAATTTGATGTTCATATGACCATCACAAAAACTTCGCCTCCCTGCTGACTAGGCGTCCGTACTGTACGGATTGCTGACTGTGCAGGTGACTGTGCAGTACGGATGTTGATGTGGCACTGTACGGACAGATTGTGTGGTGCAGTGACTATGCAAGCCGTACTGTCGATGTGGCACGATGACGTGGCATACGGAGGGTTGTTTGAGAGCAACGTGGCGGGGTCGGTATGCTGACTGGGTGTCAGCATGGCGCTGTCGGAGGTGACTGGACGACGTCGGAGGTCTTTGGCCGATGGTGGCACTGAAGGGCCGACAGCGAGAGTCTGCGCGTCACTGGAGCTGGAGGCATGGTGGTGTGCAGAGTGGCCGGTGGTCAGAGCGGCCGGCGGGAGGCGGAGGCCGACAGGGGTGGTAGGTGGAGACTAGCGGCGGCAGCGTGGACGAGCAGCGGGAGGACAGGACGGCTGGTGGCGAGGGTCTCGGCGATCTGCGACGGCGGCGTGACAGAGTACGACCCTACAACCTGCAGGCAGAAAGGGTACGGCCGAATACAGGGGGGTCTGCGGACCCCCAAAAATTGCAAAAAAAACCTTCTTTTTTTTTTTTTGTTTTTTTTTTCAATTTTATTTTTTTTTCCAAAAAATAAAAAAAAATTTGGTAAAAAAATTTCGAAATCCATACGATAATAGCCAAAATGGGGAAAAAAAATTTCTCACCAAAATAGGTTGACTTTATAGTCGAAATTTATGGAAACGGCCTCTCGGATTCAACAGTGATGTCCAAATCGCTGTATGATGCCCCAAAAAAATGAAGATCCCCAAATCCGAAAGTAGAAGCCTTCCACGATGTCTCCAAAAACCAATCAATGAAGCCCTAATAGCTCTGATACCATGTAGGATTTTGCCAAGATCAAGGGCACAATGAAAATCATAAAAGAGACAATAGAATGACAAGAACAAACTATATTCTCATCAATATGCAAAATAATCAACTGGATTAACCAATACAATGAATAGAGGCCTGCTTATATAGGCAAGGCCATATGGATGTATGAGCACACAAATATGACATGTGGTTCAATGAGAAACAAGGGTAGGTAAGAAATACTAAGGGTAGGTAGGAGAAATAATATAATATTCCACAAGAGGTGGATGACCCACCGAATGTGGAGTGTAACAACAAAATAAGACCACAAAAGGTGGAATTTCTCCTACAAGCTCTATCCCTAAGTGCACACTTCCCTAAGTGTCTCAAATCTAAACTACGAAGAGATGCATTATCCTAAGTTAACTTAAGTAAGTGTAATAATATCCATAATGAATATTTATTTACACCAACAATGGGAAATGTGATCAAGGAGATTGAGCAGTTAGCAAATTGTTTATAAATAAAGAATTGTTGATAAACAATGCATGCGGGCAAGTGTAAGCATGGGGATGCTACATAGTGATTACCGAGCATAGAAGCTTGAAGACCTGTTTGATTAATAGAGTAGAGAGCCCAGCAGAGGGACAAGATAAGTCCTATGACAATATTGTTTTGAGAAAATAAGAATCTGCTTTAGCATTTTAGATGTGAAGTTGCAGATATATTTTTATTACTGTTATTTTGTAAAGTGATAGAAAATCTCTTAACCGAGTGGACCTAACAGTCTTATTTGTAAATCCTCTAGCAAGGTAACATTCTAAATGAGTGTTTGAAATCCTTTGACAAGGTCACTTCTAACAAAGTGAAGATCCTAACAGATCTGAGGGAAATCCCTTAACCGGGTCACATCTAGCAATGTGTTTGTAATCTTTAACATGATTTGCTTTTAACCAAGCATACTCTAGAAGAGTATATTTCTTTGTAGGTCCGAAATCCCATAGTGGTTTTTCTCTATTTGGGTTTCCACGTTAAATCTGGTGTTATATGTGTTATGATGATTATGTGTTTATGAGTTAGCATGTTTAGCAGTTTTGGTTATATTGCTGAAGTATAAGTTACCGAGGTTGAATCTGTTGATTTTATGGAAGATTAAATTTGTATGATTCACCCCCCCCTCTCATCTTGTTAGCTATTGACATCAGAACTTTACAATTGGTATTAGAGCTCTGGACTCCGGAAGAAAAGTTTAAAGGTACTTGAGGCAAAGATCTGAAGATGTATAAAAGGGATGCACCAAAGTTGAACAAGTCAAGTTTCCCCATATGGCAAAAAAGGATGAAGTTGCACTTATCAGAAATTGGAGAATATGCAACATATTATTTGGAGAATGATTACATACCACCAAGCACCAACCCAATGACCTTGGAGGAGATAAAGGCAAAGCAAGAACATATTCAAGCTATAATTGAAATAGCATCAGCATTGACCGACTCAGAGTTTAATGATCTAGAAGGCTGTAATGATGCAAAAGCAATGTGGACCAAGCTCATATCTGTGTATGGCGGTGATGAACATGTTCAGAGAGAAAAAGTAGATACTCTAAGAGGTCAACTTGAATCCATGAGAATGAATGAAGGTGAGAACATAACCCAATACAGTACAAGGTTAAAGGAGACTGTCAATCAAATCAAAGGAGCGGGAGGAACTATTGAAGAAAAGGATGTAATAAGTAAGTTGCTTAGAACTCTTCTACCTGCTTATGCAATCCGAGTCTCTGCAATCAATGAACTAAGGTCTGTACCAAATATGTCAGTTTCTTTGGATGCTACTATTGGTAAGCTACATGGATTTGAGTTAATTAATTTTGATAATAGTGGGTCTTCGGTAAATAAAGTAGAATCTGCATTCAGTTCTTTTCATATTGGTGAATCTGATGATTACAATGATAGAATGAGTAAGTATTCTGAAGGGAATCATAGTGGAGCAAGTGAAATATTTTGTAAGAACATGGAAGAAGTGCACAAACTGTATGAAGAAATCAAAAAGCAAGAAGAGTTTGAAGCACTGTTGGCCAACAGGTTACCGAGAGGAAAAGGTAAGTATAAAGGAAAGCTACCTTTAAAATGTTTCAATTGTTATAAAATAAGACATATGGCTTCTAACTGCCATGACAAAGAATCTAGTGAAAAGAGAGAATACCAAGATAACAGGCAAAAAGACAACCAATACAGAAGACACTGAGACTTCAAAAGGAGAGACAGAAAGACATGCCTAGTAGCTAATGAGGAATCCAACAATGATAAATCTGATGAAAGTGATACAGAAGAAGTTGTTTATGTGGCTATTAAAGATGGATCAGATGAAGAAAGGTATGAAGAAAAATCCCTAATATCTCACATAAATAATAATGATTCTTGGATCATAGATAGTGGATTCTCACATCACATGATAGGTGATAAACACAAGTTTGTTAAATTAGAAGATTATGATGGAGGTTATGTAAGATTTGGTAATGATGCACCATGTCCGGTGAAAGGTAAAGGATCTATAACACTCCTTGACAATGCTAAATGTGATGATGTAGACTGGGTTGAAGGTTTGAAATACAATTTGTTGAGTGTAGCACACCTAAACAATACAGGATATTGAATAGAATTCCAGAAGGGATGTGTCAAAGTTCATGACAAACATGGAAAGCTGGCTGCTATCGGGACACAAACAAAAGGTAATACATTTCATCTTGACTCAACTCAGAACAAATGTCTATATGCAAAAATAGAAGATACCTAGTTATGGCATAAAAGGTTTTGTCATGTAAATTTTGATAATCTGATCAAAATAAGTAAGAAGCACCGAGTAAGAGGTCTACCGAGCCTAGAAAAACCTGAGAATGCTATGTGTCGAGGATGCCAGATAGGTAAGATGACAAGATCAAGCTTTACAAGTAAGTCCTACGCTTCTAAAGGAATTTTAGATCTAGTACACACTGATCTTTGTGGTCCTATGAAAGTTCAGAGTTATTATGGTGATAAATATTTCATATTATTTGTGGATGATTACTCAAGGATGATGTCAGTTATGTTTTTAAAAGAAAAATCAGAAGCTTTTCAAATGTTTAAATGGTACAAGGCAAGAGTTGAAAATGAAACAGGAAGACAACTGAAATGTCTTAGATCTGATAGAGGAGGAGAATTCACTTCTGATGAATTTAACTTATTCTACAATGATCATGGTATAAAAAGGCAAGTGTCTGCACTGAGAACGCCTCAGCAAAATGGGATAGCTGAGAGAAGAAATAGATCAATTGTAGATTGTGCCAGAACCCTGATGAAAGAAAAGAGGGTACCTCAAACATTTTGGAGAGAAACAATCAGCATTGTAGTTTACACCCTGAACCGATTACAACTGAAGAAAGGAACTATGAAGACACCATATGAAATATGGTATGACAAGAAACCTAATGTAAGTTATTTTAAAATCTTTGGAAGTAGATGCTATGTACACAAAGATGATAGAAATGGAAAGTTTGATCAGAAAAGTGAAGAAGGAACATTTCTAGGTTATTCTTCTAGAAGTAAAGCATTTAAATGTCTGATCAAATCATCTAACAAAATAGTAGAAAGTGCAAATGTGAAAATTGATGAATTTGCCGAAAGAAATGATGAAGGAGATTCCAAAGAGCCAGAAAATTATGAAGAATTTGTTTATGTTCAACCGAGAAATCCTACTGAGAGAGTTACTGAAGAAAATGAAGATAATATCTAGTTACCAAGTGATGAACAAGATCATACAGAGCCTACTGAGCCTATATTAGCTAAATATGTCAAAAGACATCATGCATCAAGTCGGATTATAGGGGATAAGGATGATCCAGTGATGACAAGGAACAAACTGAGACATAACACATGTCTGATATCTGAATTTGAACCGAAAATAGTAAAAGAGGCATTTAACAGTGAAGATTGGGTAAATGTTATGACAGAAGAGATTGATCAAATCAAGAAGAATGAAACATGGACACTGGTCCCAAGACCAAAGGACAAAAATGTAATCGGTACAAAGTGGATTTTCAGAAACAAGCTAAATGAAAAAGGTGAGGTCATTCGCAACAAAGCAAGACTAGTTTGAAAAGGTTATGCTCAAGAAGAAGGAATAGATTATGGTGAGACTTTTGCACCTGTGGCTAGACTTGAGGGAGTAAGAACATTGTTGGCATATGCTACTTTCAAAAATTTCAAGGTATATCAAATGGATGTTAAATCTGCATTTTTGAATGGTATACTAGAAGAAGAAGTTTATATTGAACAACCTGAAGGATTTGTTGAAGACAGGAGTAAAGATCAGGTATGTAAATTAAACAAAGCTTTATATGGTCTAAAACAAGCACCTAGAGCATGGTATGAAAGACTGCACTCTTATTTGATCAAGGTTGGATTTATAAGGGCAAGTGAAAACAATAATATGTACATGAAGAATGATGAGGACAATGGAATACTGATCTCAGCCATATTTGTTGATGATATTATTTTTTGTGGTAATGACTCCTTATGCAAGAACTTTGGAAATGAAATGAGCAAAGAATTTGAGATGTCATTAATCGGTGAGATAAAGTATTTTATAGGTTTACAGATAGTGCTAATGAAAGATGAGATTTTCATTACTCAATCCAAGTACATAAAGGAAATTTTGAAGAAATTTGGAATGGATGATTCTAAACCTGTAAGTACTCCTATGACTACTAACTGTAAACTATCAAAGAATGATGAATCTACATCTGTTGATGAGACACTTTACCGATCTATGATTGGAAAGTTACAATATGTTGTGCATACTAGACCGAATATAGCACATGCAGTAGGTATTGTTGCAAGATTTTTTGCAGATCCCAAAGAAACCCATATGATAGCAATCAAGAGAATTTTCAGATACCTAAGAGGCACTGAAGATTATGGCTTAGTATATGAAAAGAGGAATGATTTTGATTTAAAAGTTTATACTAATGCTGATTGGGCAGGCAACATTGATGACAAGAAAAGCACAAGTGGTACAGCTTTCTTTCTGGGTGATAGACTAGTAAGTTGGCTTAGCAAGAAACAAGGATGCATTTCACAATCAACAGCAGAAGTTGAATATGTCACTGCAGCATTGAATTGTACCAATATTGCATGGATCAAACAACTATTAGAAGGTATAAATGAGAAAGTTACCGAGCCAGTAACTATATTTTGTGATAATACCAATGCCATTAACATTTCAAAGAATTCAATAATGCACTCTAAGACAAAACATATCTCTATAAAGTATCTCAAAGAAGAAGTTCAAGAGAAGAAAGTTGTGCTGGAATATATCAGTTCAAAGGAGAAAATAGCAGACATCTTCACAAAGCCACTGCCAAAGGACACTTTTGAGTATCTCAGAAGCAAGTTAGGGGTCCTACCCCTATCTTCTATTCACTGATAGAGTTCAGTGAAAGCATCAATTCGATGAATCTACAAAATATTATGTGTGGATTGATGTTGATTTACACACTTTAGGAGGTTTTCTAAAGATGTGCAGGAAATAGTATTGAAGGAAATATTGCTCTAGTCGAGTTTTAGATGTTACATTTGCATGTGTAACACAGAAAGGCAAAACACTTCACAATAGAAGAGTTCATGATTTAGTTCTTTTACTTTTTGGCATTGTTGTCAAAGGGGGAGAAGACTAATGGTAGACTAAATGGTAAAGCCCTAAAATGAAGAAGATAACAGAAGACTAATGACATGGGGAGAAGATTACTGAAAAATGGAGAAGATTAAAATGCAAGATAACAGCTCAAAAGACTCATGAAGGAGGGAGAAAGCCTAGAAGACTTCAGAAGAAGAAAACAGCTCAAGGATAACAAGAGAAGTCTCCACAGCAATCTGAATTTGAATCAATTTGAATATCTTGTTGGTATTACCATTTACAAGTTGGTATTGTCATCAATGCCAAAGGAGGAGATTGTTGGTATTACAATAGAAAGGAGATTGTTGGCATTTCAATAAGGATATTGAGAAGGTTGTCAGAGATTATTGATATAACTAAAGAAGGATGATTACTATCTTTATAATATTATTTTGTCATTGATGTCAAGAAATTGACTTTCTGATTCAGTATGAGGTTGCCATATCTTGAGAAGTATGTATTGATGAGAATTAAGATGTCGGTAAGCGACACAGAAAGAATGTGATAATGAAGGAGAATAATAAGTTATTCAATGGGCAACTATTACCGAGTTAGACAATGATGAGAGCATGTTGTTTTGATTGTTTTGATATCCTACATATGTTGTTGATTGTAAGGTTAATACTATACTATGTCACCGAGCAAAGAACCTAGTCGGTAAACCCTAAGGAACCTAGTTAGTAAACCCTAAGGTTATCGATATCGGTTAATGAAGGTGGAATGTCTACCGAGTAAAGTTTAGTATTTACCAAGTTACAATAGAGTTATGACAGATCACATTGGATGGATAAAAGCATTATTTAATGAAGGATGCTGATGAGCTGGAGATGAATAGATGATTGGTATGTCACGCATGAAGTTTGTTAAGGATCTACGGTAATGGAAAATCAAGAGGAAGATCTATAGCACAGATTAAACTGCAATAACCTAGCACAAGATCCTAGGAAGGAAGGCAAGTTCCAAGGCGAGGTAAAATGTTTTCAGATCGAAGGATTCATTGAACCTAGTCAAGATTGATGATTTGATGGCCAAGATTGATCATGGGAAATGTGATCAAGGAGATTAAGCGGTTAGCAAATTGTTTATAAATAAGGAATTGTTGATAAACAATGCATGCAGGCAAGTGTATGCATAGGGATGCTACATAGTGATTACCGAGCACAGAAGCTTGAAGACCTGTTTGATTAGCAGAGTAGGGAGCCCAACAAAGGGACAAGATAAGTCCTACGACAAGATTTTTTTGAGAAAATAAGAATCTGCTTTAGCATTTTAGATGTGAAGTTGCAGATATATTTTTATTACTGTTATTTTGTAAAGTGACAGAAAATCTCTTAACCGAGTGGACCTAACAGTCTTATTTGTAAATCCTCTAGCAAGGTAACATTCTAAATGAGTGTTTGAAATCCTTTGACAAGGTCACTTCTAACAAAGTGAAGATCCTAATAGATCTGAGGGAAATCCCTTAACCGGGTCACATCTAGTAATGTGTTTGTAATCTTTAACAGGATTTGCTTTTAACTGAGCATACTCTAGAAGTGTTTATTTCTTAGTGGGTCTGAAATCCCACAGTGGTTTTTCCCTATTTGGGTTTCCACGTTAAATCTGGTGTTATATGTGTTATGATGATAATGTGTTTATGAGTTAGCATGTTTAGCAGTTTTTGGTTATATTGTTGAAGTATAAGTTATCGAGGTTGAATCTATTGATTTTATGGAAGATTAAGTTTGTATGATTCACCCCCCCCACCTCTCATCTTGTTAGCTATTGGCATCAAAACTTTACAGTATCAATGTTATTGTAAAAAATTGTCCCAGTTTGTGTAATGAAATTTGTATTCAATCTTCATTGTTTCATATTTTACAAATAGATTTGTGATTTTAGTGACATCCAAGTTGTAACGGTCATGTTGCCCTAATAGCTTGGTAACTTTGTTGTTCTTGATTTCCTTCTTTGAAGGGATATCCCCACGTGCACAAAGCCCTGTCATTACTTGATTTGTTTGTTTAGTGATCTCATAGGTTTTATCTAGGTATCATATTCATCATGGTTGTGGCTCAAGATTATCTAGACCCACCCCTCCTTTGTGAATTTTGTGAAATTTGAGAACATTCAAAATTTACTCCTTTGCTTCAAAATATTGTTGCATTGGAGTATTGACTCATAAAGGACATGAAGGAGATGAAAATCCTATTGCTTTCATGAGTGCACCCTTCATAGATGTTAGCTAAGACATCCAAAATTGGATAAACAATTTTTTGCCTTGGTAAAAGCGGTGAAAAAATTTAGGCATTATATTTTGAGAAGTAAAACTATCACAATTCTACCAAGACTATGCTAATACAAAATAAGTTGGGAGAAAGAAATGGTAAATGGATGGAAATATTGCAAGAATTTGACTTAGACATCCAACTTCTGAGTCTCGTGCGACGTCAAGGCCTTTCCAAAGTATTATTTGAAGTTGAAGAGCACTTTGTCGGTCATCAGTATGCTTTTTAAGATGTGATTTCTAATGAATGGTATAAAGATACGGTGCATTATATCTTGTGAAATCATTGTCCTAATGGGATGATATGATCACAATATCGAGTCAAGAAGATTAAAAGTGATTCCTATATGATCAAGGGTAGCAAGTTGTATAAAATAAATTATTATGGTTTGTATTTGAGATGTCTAGACAAATATGATGCTTCAACAGTGTCACAAGAATTTTACGACAAATATGGTATTGGACATGGGTCTATAGAAGCTACTGCACAACAGATCTTAAGGCCAGGTTATTACTAGCTAACCCTATTCAAAGACACACATCAACATGTCTTATCATGCCACATTTGTCAAATGAGTGCAGCTAAAGAAAGGAATGTTGTCGTGCCTCTATAGCCTATATATAAGGTACATCCATTCGCCCGATGGGGGCTTGATTTTATTGTTATGGTTAACCCTCCTTCAACAAGGCATAGATATATCCTCATGACGATCAACTATTTTACTCGTTAGACAAAAGAATTAGTATGTAAAACTTATACCACTAAAGTTATGATTAAGTTTCTAGAGGAACAAATTATCACCAGGTTTGGAATGTCATTCTATCTGGTATGTGATAATGGCCCTTCTTCTTTGCTCATTTACTTTAGTGGGCTTTTGAAAACAAGTTAAATTTAAAATTTTATTCCAATCACTATCTACAAGGGAATGGCGTAGCTAAATCCACTAATAAAAATTTAATCATGGTAATAAAGTGAATGTTAGAGAAGAACTTGAAATATTGGCACTCCTAGTTGAAATTTTCCTTGTGGACAGATTGTGTTAGAGTAAAAAACTCTTTGGGCACTTCCCCTTTTCAACGTGTATATGGATTAGACCCTGCTTTTTTGATGAATCTCAAAATCCCAATCCTTAAATTTATGGAAGGGAATGTACAAGGGGAGAATAATATTTACACCTAATTCACAAATTTGTTCGAACTTGGAGAGAAGAGAGTTGCTACTTTAGAGCCTGAGGATAGAGATCAAGTTGTAGTCAAGCATTGGTTTGATAAAAGAGAAAAAGTAAAAGCTTTCAGGATCTTTGGTTTAGCCTTGGTGTGGGATAAGTCTAAGGAAAAGGATGGTAATCACAAATTTTGTATCAAATAACTAAAATCTTGGAGGACAACTCTTTTTAGATTAGTACTTTGGATAGAGAACTTTCCCAGTTGCCTATCTACAGGAAATTTCTTAAACATTATTTTGGATCCTAGAGGGATGGGGTTCTCCCTTGTATCATAGTAGGTCGTAGGTTTCTATTTTCCTTCTTTCTTTTGTTTTCATCCTTGGTTTGATTTATCTCTTGGTTCCTCCAGTTCTCTTTTGTTTCTTTTGTTTTGTTTGGGTAAGTGAGTTAGTTTGGGGCTCCATCCCTCAAATAGATTAGGCTCTCAAATTTCTCAGACAACTAATGATGTTTGTATTTTCTTGTCATAAGGCTATCAGTGACCTAGACCTTGTCTGAGAGACACATTTGCAATGCCAAGAGCTAAATATTATATCTATCACATGATTGACTAGAATTATTTTTGTATATCAGATATATAGCTTGAAATATATAAATACCATGTTTTGAGAAGGTTCTCCTTTGATTAGGCTTAAGTCATAAACATCTTACAATTGTTCTTTCTCAAGATTCCATTGTGGTTTTCACCCCTTATACAAACTTTAGATGGATTTTAGAGATTGAAAAAAAAACAAATATTGAGTATATTATGGAAAGTGATAAAAATAAATAAAAAGAAAAGAATGAAAAGTGAAAATATCAACAAAGTCCTTATGAACTCAACCATGACAAGGTGATTATAGTATCTCCACCAAGACTATGAATGCCTAGATATTAGTGGATCTATGCTACAAGGAAATTAAAGGTAACTCTGTTAGGGATATGGATATTTTGAGAAACACAATTAATTGGCATGTGTTCTATTTTAGATTCTCTCTTGGGTAGTCTTACCAAAAAATTTGGGCAAAATGAATTCAATATACACACACTTGAAGCTGACATGTACGGATAACCCTGCGATCCTTGAGATGTGTGGTAACAAAGTCAGGTACTGTAGATTTTTTCAGCTGATGTCTAGTTTGAGTGGTCCTTTACTGGTGAGAAAATGTTGGGAGCACTTTTGTTTGTTCGGGGCTATTTATTGTTGAATTTTTAGGATCATATTTGTAATAAATGAAAATAACAACACATGAACAATAAACACAATACTTTTACCTTGAGAAAACCCTCCTACTTGAGGAAGAAAAATCCAGCAAAAATATATCCCATATATATATATATATATATATGAACTTGATATAATAAATGAGGAGAATCTCTTCTTAATACAACTGAGTATAAAACTCCTGGCAATCTGATCTGCTACTCAAGGATGGCCATGTACTGCTGAAAGATCGAACTTCTTCTTCAAGGTGTGAATGAAGATGAGAATTATTGAATTGATGTTGTGAATGAATGAACGCCACCTTGTATATATACCAAACTAGGAAACCTTTCATCTAGGTCAGCCTCTTTGATTTAATTAATAAATATAAAATATCATTTGTTAACAAGGTCGTCATGCCTTAATAATTGTCTTAATGTTTTACTTAGGAGAAAAATATATCCCTAAGCTACACACATTAACACTCCCTCTTAGATAGGGAGGTATTTTCTAGATATCTACCTCATGGAGTCTCTCAACATGATGTCCACCATGGCTACTCCCATGTGTGGAAAGAAACACACATACAAGTGCCCATCACAGAGTCTCCCAATGTGATATTCTCATGGAGTCTCTCAACACGACATTCACCATGGCTACTCCCATGTGTCAAAAGAAACACATGTACAAGTGTCCACCATGGAGTCACTCAATGTGATGCAATCATGGAGTCTCTCAACATGGCGTCCACCATGGCTACTCCCAAAGGGTGGATAAACACAAGTACAAGAGAATCATCACAGAGTGTTTCAACGTGATGTTGGCATGGAGTCTCTCAACATGACATCCACCATGGCTACTCCCAGAGGGTGGAAAGAACCACATCTCTATCTCAAAGATGGACAAGGGCTTTCACCTCAAGTTTCTCCATTTCAAAGAAAAAATGCATTAACAAGGGCTTTCACCTCAAATTTCTTTGTCTCAAAGAAAATACATTAACAAGGGATTTCACCTCAAATTTATTTGTCTTAGAGAAAAATGCATTAACAAGGGCTTTCACCTCAAATTTCTCTATCTTGGAGAAAAATGCATTAACAACAGATAACACAAATCACTGATTTTAAGCCTCCCTCTCAGCAAGAGCTTCAAGTACTAGTATCAACCTCCTGACCTTTTCATCCAAAGTTGCCTATGTTGGTTTGTTAGACTCCATTTGAATGTTAATTCCTTCTCTTTGAAGAACCTAATCACAATGACAATAAGGGTTCTTCCTCTTTGAGAGATGTCTCCAGTCACTAACACAGTCTCATTGCTGCCAGCATCAAGTTCTTACTTCCTTCAATGCAATCTCTTATTGCTTCTTGGTCCATCCTCATTATTGATTACAATTCACCAATTGTTCTTTCCTGATCCTTGCACTTAAAGATTCATATTTTCTCAAATTTTTCACTTAAACCCTTAGATCTGCTCATATGAGTATTGAATTTTGCTCCTAAATACTGACACTACTTAGTACAGCCTACACTTACAACAGTTCTTTCTAACATGTCTCATGTGGAGAAACCCTCTACTAGATATGTCTCCAGACTTTTGAGAATTTCCATTGTAGACTCCTTTAGACCATCCCTCTTGTAATGCCCCGCCAGGAAACCCCTAAGGGTTTAAGTTAAAAACACTCAATTAGAGTGTAAAATTTTTTATTTTTTTTTTAAATTTTAAATAACAATTAAGAGCGTTAATGAAAGGTTACAATGTTAAGATAGATTGAAGTTATCTCAAAGTTATCTCTAACTAGATAACACAGCGGAAGGCTAAATGATCCTAAGAGGTTTCCCAACGCGATTACATAACCTTACACCTAACTCAACTTGCGTCATTAGATCCATTAAACTGGATATCTTAATAACGAGATAATGCATAGATCTTGATTTTATTTGTGTTCAATGGTTTGACATCTTATAATTTTAGGAGGCGTTCATTTACTTTAGGTGAATAGGAGGCCTTTGCTAGGTTATTTATTCAATGCACTTAAATTCATAATTTCATTAAGAGGCCTCCAAATAGGTTCCAAGCGTTTAATATAATGAAGTTCACTCCTTGGGTTTGTGGTATCCATTCACAATTGATTTCATCCTTTAATGTTTTAAAAATATGCCTAATGAGTTTCATTCATTTGAGGTTAAACTATGATTAATAAAAGGAGGATTCCTTCATTTGATTTTAAAATATATACCCACATTTGATATCTCTTTTTTAAATATTAAAAAGTATGGTTAGTAAGAAAAGTTCGTTCCTTAAGGATTAACTACAACTAATAGAGTGAGGTCCCTTCATTTGGTTTCGTGCATAGCCAACTGATGAGTTGAAGCTCTTTTATGAAAGGTATAATGTGAGTAGCCATGGGAATTCATTTGAAGTTTTAAAATAATACTACTAGATGGCTAGAATCATTGCGTTGAAAATGTATTGAGCCACAAGAGTTCATCCTTTAACTTTAAGATATAGTTAGCAAGATAATATTTAACATTTCAAGATTAAAGTATAAGTTCCAAGAGATGTTCTTCCATTAGGATTGAAATACAATTATCTTGTTGCAGATCACTTTTTTTTTATTGTTAAATGAAGATAATGTGAGAGAGATTCTTTTACTAGATTTAATGTATCGACAACTAATTGAATCCCTTCTTTTTCAGTTCATCCTTAGCAATCATAAAGAAATTCATTTGTTGGGGTTATAATTATGGTGGACTAGTTGAGTTTCACCAATTATCAAGTTAAATTTCGGTAAGGTTAATTTGTTAAGATTAAAACGTAATTGACCAAAAAACTATATCCATTATAATGAAACATAATTAACATGACGTTTCCCATTCTAGTTCAATCTTAACAAACATGAGGGATTCCTTTTATAAAGATTAACATATGGGTTTTCTAGTTGAGTTCACCCGGTTATAGAAATAATATGGTGAAGGTTATTGATTATAAATTACAACATAAATTACTAAGTATATTCATCCAATTTACAACATGGATACCTAATTGAGTCCACACAATTATCAAATTACTCTGGTGAGGATTATTGGTTATGATTAAAGCGTGAAATAACTTAACAAATTCGTCCGATGTAATGAAACATAATTAACATGGCGTGATTCATTTACTAAGGTAAAAAGATAGATATTTATATGATGTTCATCTTTTGGATTTCAATCTAAGAATTGTGACATAGATTTTAACTCTGTTTCCTTTTTACATTCATTCCATTTATATACTTAATAATAAGTTAATCCAGTAAAGTATTCTAGCAAGATTCTTTCCGCTATTACAATTTAAATTAACATTATCAAATTACTTTTTCCACAACTTTAATTTCAATATTTAAATACTTTGCCATATTCATAATTCACAACGTTTTATGAACTTAAATAACTACACTTATCCAGATGATTAATGTTATGCACTTAAATTTGAATTCATTAAATTTTCACCATACACTTATGCAAGAATACAATCATTCATGATAATTTAAAACATAAAACAAAGCACGCTATAAACATCGCATAACACAGATATGATCTCGGAGTTCACCCCGGATGGGCTACATCTCCGGGTCTGCTCAACTGCAAGACCCCTCTGGCATTTAATATAGTTAAGGTTACATATTTACATGTCTTTACAACTCTGCCCTTTAGGCGAACACATACACTATTCAACATCTACCTCGTTTGATTATTACATAGTGATCCCTTTCAAACGCGGGTCAAATTGATTTATAACCCAAAAGAAAACAACAAACCTAGATTTTATTGCTTGACAGTATCCTAATTAGGGGCTTGACCAACTTATGACCAAACACGATCATATCTAGTCTTACCATTACATAACCAAAATTCAATCATAGAGATTTAATTCAGCATAGGCATTATGCGGTAGAAGTGTTCGTTTACCATATTGCTCTTACTATTAATGTCGATCCATCGGTAGACTTGCTAAATTAACTTTTATTTAAAAACTCATATTAAACCACCATTACTATTTATTCCATGTTAATAATAAGCACTAACTCGATTTTGGTGTAATCAATATGATATTTAAAACTTGTATGAAAATATAGATTTACTGAATGTTGCTTCTCTAAACTCCAATTATATTATTTACTGATTTGAAATTAATTAAGATAAGAGACTGAATTTAAAATTTACAAATATCAAGAAGATTGGATTTAAATACCTTATACAAATTTAAAATTCACTTAGTAATCTGAGTTTCTTTTTTCTTTTTTCTTTTTATATGTGACATACCATTATATCTCTTTTTTTTCTTTTAAAACAAATTATATAAAATAATAATTAAAAAAAAATATTAATTAAAAACCAATTAAAATAAACTTTTTTTAAATTTCAAAAAAAAGGAGGGAGGGTACCCACGTGGGCCCCCCCCCCCTGGCAGCCTACGCTACATTTGGTAGCGCTACTACCAAATGGTAGCAGAGCGCTACCTTTGGTAGAGCTGCTACCATTTGGTAGTAGTTCGCTACCTCTGGTAGCGCTGGTAGCAGCTACCATGGGGTCCCAACAAAAACATATTTTTTTTAAAAAAAAAATTTTGTTAAAATTTATATTGTTACAGCCAGTCAAATACACAGTTTTTTTTTTAAAAAAGAAAATGACAAATCCTCTGTGCACCCACACAGCCAGAGGCAGAGAAAAAAAAGAGAACAATTACCAGCAACCCCTCTTCATTTTTAATATCCATATATATATATATATATATATATATATATATATATATATATATATATATATATATATATATATATATATATATATATATATATATATATATTTTCATAACTAAATAGAATAAGGGAGCAATACAAAAAGATATGTGAATATCTCTCCAGAACAACAGCCTGAAAACACAAAACTTAAAGTATTTTTCCAGATTTGTCATAATAAACAACAAACTGGGAACTATTTTTTTTTTGTTGAATAAACATGCACAAAACACCCAAAAACGAAAATGTAGAAAAACCCCCATTTTTACAGTCATAAAATGAATTTCCAGATTGTTTAAACTAAGAATGGAGAAGATTTTCTCTTTCTCAAAATATCCCAAAAAAAACATGGCCAATCTTAAAACTAAGAACAACCAAGCCTTCAACCAAACTGAAAACTAAATCTAAAAAAAAACACTCATGGGTAGCATTCCTTTCTATTTTTTTTCCAGAATTTCATGGAGAGCATAACAATAAACAAAAAGGGTAGATTTAAAATTCCTACCTCCAAACGCATTCCGGGAAGAAATTTTTTTGATGAAGAAGAGCTCCCAAATCAGCTGCTCTCCATCTCCATCCCTCTCCAAAATCCCCAATCTCCCTTGCAAGAACCATGTTTTTCCAAAAAAAACCCCCAAAATGTCTCCAAAACTAGGTTAAAAAGTGAAACCCTAATTTTTCCCTAATTTTCAATTTCGAAATTAGGCATTTATTTTTAAAATAAAATGAATGAAAATCCCAAATGGAGGTCATTCCTTTCCATTATTTATTAATCTTATTTGTTTTCCCTTATTAAAATTAAAATGCTCCTTTTTCTTATTGAGTTTTAAATTTTAATTTCTCAATATCGATTTAGGCCTACATTTATATTTTGGAACTATTTACCGGGTAAGGCGTTTTGATTAAATTTTAATTTTCTAAAAGTCAAACTTTTATACTATATCGACTTTACAAGTAAAGAGAAAATAATTTCATTTAAATAATAATAATTTACCCCTTTTTCTTCCAAAATGCGAAAATGAGTAATTTAATTCTCTCTCTCAAATGACTTTAAAATTTTTCCTTTCTAACATGCATAACTCAATAAATTCGTTATTTTAAAATTAACTATTAAATTAACTCGCTATAACATAATAAAGCGACATTTTTAAATAAATGACTAATCTAATGCAAGAGTCTTGTTTATTCAAATTTCTCAACTACAAATGCATAAAAGTTACAAATGCGTAAATGAGCACACTAACCCCAGTTAAATACCTTAAGCTTGCTACAATAATAATTTAAAGCAAATCTCTTAAATTACTGATTAATCGTATAAAAGAAACTACCTATTTAAATTTCTATATCTCTAATGTGTACGTTTAATCATAATTTTGAATTTAATACTTAGGATAACAAACCTCACTTACCTCGCGCAAGGAACGCAAATCGAGGAAGTCCTCCAAATCTCTTGACACGCATCCCAATGAAAGGCAAGCCCCACGAATCCACACACGATGCTCACCTAACCATGGCTAAGGCAAGACGAGAGTTATATGACCACTAAATCCGAATTCAAAAGATGAAGGAGCATACTCAACCTTGCAAATTCCAAAGGAGATAAACCTTGCCCTAAGCGGTGTTGTACCTGCAATCTCCTGCACCCATGAATTCATACAAGCATGCATATACATATACATATTCAATGAAGGCGTTAGCTCAAGATTTATCTCAAGGGTTAGGAAACAATTACATTTACACGAAAATCGATGCAAAAGCACAATAATAAGTATGCACAATTTATTTATATTATCTAAACTACACATTGCATATCGGTTAATCTACCATTCAAGAATGCCACATAGGAAGTCAATCAAGGTTAAACGGGTTTTAAAAGTCCGACTAGGGTATGGGCATTACACCTCTGTAGAATTCAAAGACACAACATTGCAATCACTACCATCTCTTGATTTTAGATTCATGCATTATGCCATGAGAATATCTAGCCCCTTATATACCCCTCCACTTAAAAAAGATGACATCCTCGATGTCGGCTAAGAGATCCCAAATTTCTAATGAACAACTTACCATTTTCCATATCACTTACCAGCCACATTCAACAATACACCATTCTCAATTTGCACTGTGTGAATTCATTCTTTGAGTCTTCTTGTGACTCAACCAGACCTTGCTCACCAAAGGGGCAAACAGCTAAAAAAAAGTCCCTAAGCATTTTGGTCTAAGAGTTTTGGTACCGATCCTTCTTCAAGCTCCACTTACGAAGTGATCCCCAACAACACTCTTTAAGTTCTTTTATATTCAGAACTCTTACATAGTGCAACTTATGAATTCAACTTTTACCAACAAGAGAGATTTCCACCTTAGAACACTAAGCCACTTTACCCAAGTTCTCAACCACTCCTCTCAACGCATTATAATCCATTGCATCCAACTTCACACATGTCATCATCTTATTTTAGCAATAATAAAATCTCTTTGAACCAAACTTAAGCATGACATAGTGTGGGACTATCTATAGTCCCATTGATCATGTCAGATCATGGGACCTGTGGATTATGGACTCACTCTTCTATGTATTGTTCCATATGTCAGTCACAAACAAACCTCGTGGGGGCTTCACTAAATAGGCAAATATCATATCGTGTGCATTCATATTGGGGGGTTTAATATCCCAACAATGAGGGTGCAATATATTGCCCATCGGTAAAAATAGGGGGTTTTTTAATTCGGGCTATGAAAAAATACAATATTTTGTGCAAATAGGGGGGCTTTTAATTTGGGATGTATTGGGAAGGAGTGGAAAAAAATGATTTTAGGGCAATATGTTTTGAAAATAGGGGGATTCTTTAGTATGCCATGAATACGGGTGATATAACCTAGGTTCACTAAGTGGAGCCCCCGTGACAAACCTTCACAAATTAGCGTGGCATAATATTTGCCAAACTTTCAAGTGTATAAAGGGATCGTTTCCCCATAGATATTTTCACAATTTCTACGTACATTTATCTTAACACTTTAGTCTCGCACTCTACTGAATTACCAACTTGGGATGTCGTCTCTCATTACGACTTGTTTTTTGAGTTACTCCATTAGTCTGAAATGTTCACCATAACAACTCAGTTTGCACACCATGGGCACACACAATAATATTTAACTTCTTTATCTCAAAGTATATTCTTGAGTGAATCATCATCTTCAGCAAATGATACAATAGAGCTCATGTGACAATTCCTCATTCGATCCCTTCTGGCACTAGGTTGTGAATGGCTTTAATCGACTGCACTGGTTGATCAGATGTGAATCTCTATGTGTAAACTTGATCGGACTCCCTTATTTGTTATTGTTGCAGACACACAATAAGAAGGCTCTTATCATCTGGATCTTCTTTCATGTATATCTCCCAATTGCTATGGCTTCCACACTCTTAGTCTAGAACTAGAAAATTGACCTCTTATTGTATGCAATTTGTCCTTGTAAGCAATGATACAGGCACCTTAGCTTATAATTCCCTTACTGACTGATGATATTTGTGAATTCATCCCCCTATAGATGTCACAGGCTTCACTTCCTTATATGATATATTTTTTGCAGGCTTCACTTCCAAAAACTTTTGACCTTTGTCACCAAAAATGAATTTTTTGTTATTGCAAGGGTGCACTCAGGGAAAAGGTGTTCTCTAGACTCTTCCACGAAGAAATATAGTCTAAAATGATTCCACAGTAATATTGATATTATTTTCTCCTTTCACCATCTTCAGATCTTATATATAATGCCTGACTACTTAAGCAAATCTGATCGAATCTTTGCTAAACTTGGTTCTGATACCATGTTGAAATTTTAGGATCAGATTTGTAATAAGTAGAAATAACAACACATGAACAATAAACACAATACTTTTACCCTAGGAAAGCCCTCCCACCCGAGGGAGAAAAACCCAACAAAAATATATCTCATATATATATACATCAGATGAATAAGAGAAGAAATATACTTTACAATCATGCCCTTCTCAAGGGAGAACTTGATACAATAAATGAGGAGAATATCTTCTTAATACAACTGAGTATAAAACTCCTGGCAATCTGATCTACTACTCAAGAATGGCCATCTGCTACTAAAAGATCTAACTGCTTCTTGAAGATGTGAATGAATGAACACCACCTTGTATATATACCAAACTAGGCAACCTTTCATCTATGTCGGCCTCTTTGATTTAAATAATAAATATAAAATATCATTTGTTAACAAGGTCATCATGCCTTAATAATTGTCTTAATATTTTACTTAGGAAAAAAAATATCTACCTAAGCTACACACACTAACATTTATTGTGTCTCCATAACTCACACCCCATTTTTCTCGTTTGGCCTTTTGTTTTTGCTTCCCCTTTCTTTCCTCTCTTTTCTCTTTTCTTTTTTTCTTCTTTTTCCCTTTCTTCTTCTTCTCTCTTTTCTTTTGGCCCCCTTTTTGATCTTACAAGGATCAAGGATTGGAGATCCCCTTTCCATTTTTGATAGTCAGGATCCCTGACCCTCGTGTTCTCTGTGTGCCTTACTGATGCAGGAGAACCGGTCTAGTTCTTATCGGTTGAACAGTTTTCAGTGGAATTGCTTGAGATCATGGCATTTCTTCTTGTTTTAGTGTTTCACATTGTGGTTTTGGGTTTATTCCCTTGTGTTCATGGTCTTTGTCATGTTCGAGTTTTTTGACATTTGGATTTCATCTCGGTGAGTTATCGATTCTGGTACTGGCTCGGTTGATATGTTCTTATCGGTTATTCATTGAGTGAAGTTAGATCGGGTTGCGGTTGATCTTCGTGACTTGCAAATCGTGGAGTTATGTTTCTTATGTCGTGTCTGAAGTTCTCGGAAGACCGCGCAATGTTTTATGCATTTTGGAGTTGTTCTTAGAGATTTGAGCCGACATGTTAACGTTGCACATTTCATGAGCTGGGTCTTTGGGCCAACTTGATTGAGTTGTAATTATTTGCAGATGGTATAAATGGAGGTTTGCAAATAATTTGAGAGGATAGAAGTTAGAAGATTGAAGATAGAGTTTAGAGATCGAGCAAAGATGCAAATTTGGTGAGATTTTGATCCAGTGGACTGAAGTCGTAAGGCTGCGGTTTGGATTAGGGTAGAACTGACAAACTATTTCCAGAGGCCAATCTGATATGTGGTTGATCTGTGGATCTTATATTCGTGTTGTAATAATTGTTTGTATCCTGGACTATGATCTAGCATGTGGCATGTGTAATTATTCAAACTGTAATAAGAATTGTTCATATTGTTTACCGGTTGTTCTTTCTGCTATTTTTGGTGTTGTATTATTGGTTACCGATATCTTGCATGGTGTTTTTGTTAGGCTGCAAGGATGGGTTATCCTTCATTGGATCTCCCTACCTTGACTACATCACTTACCCTCCCTTCTAAGGATTGGGCATGTCCTCACTCATAACCCCTAACTCTCCCTAGGCAAGGAAGATAGATAGAATGTATCAAGGGGCACCATATTGGTGACACTTGCCACCCCCGACCTCCAATGGGTCTACCTACCATCGCCAAGCATTTAATGGGCCCATTTTTGCCCATATAAACTTAATTTTGATTCATTTTTCCCTCATTTGTCGAACCATCCTAAGTGATTTCTAAGGCATTTTTTGTGAAAACTAGTAGGTTTTTGAGACGTTTGTGCTAGAGTTCAGTGTTGTTGCTTGATCTTCTCTTTGTTGGGGTAGGATTTTCCTTCTCTTCTCTTTGTTTTTGTTGTGTTCATTTTGTTTTGTTTCTTTTGTTTTTCTCTATTGCTATGTTAAGGTTCCAACTTTGGGCCTATGGGTCTCTTCTATTTTCTCATGGGTGGACCCTCAACCTTCTATTTCTTAGATGAGCTAGTGTTTAGGTTGTTTTATAGATTTTGCCCTACAGTTTCACTTGACCAATGTGTGTCTTTGGTACTGTTGTATTTTGCCTCAGTTTAGTTTCATTATATCTATCAAATAAGTAGGGTTTGTACCTACATCTCATGTACTAGGCCAAATTTGATAAACTTATGTGTATCTAGTAAAAATTTGATCGATCCATTATTATTTTTTATTAAGTATAATAATGATGCCCTAAGAAAGGATTGGGAATAGCAATACCTCAATCCTATAAAATATTGTGAAACTTAGCACTTGGTCATAGATCTTGAGAGGATAAGGGATGTTCCATCCCTAATACCCATTATCGGTTTGAGGATGGAACAACCCCGACCCCTGAAGCTTGTAAGAAATAATGATCTACTGATAAGTGGTGGGGATCAAGGATATCTCTATCCCTAACCCTTGATAATACCCAATCTATCGGTGATCGAGGATAGTGATACCCCAACCCCCAATCTATACGTCCACTTAAAACAATATGGGGACTGAGGCTAGAAATACCCTCAACCCCCAACAGCTTCAAATGCAATTCCAATATGAGGATCAAGGGTGTTGCTACCCCCGACCCTTGAAAGATGAAACGTTAAGATAAAGCTAAGGCATGAATTTTAGATTAGTTTTAGTGTTTTTCTTTCTTTTGTTATAAAGTTCTCTTTCTTTCAATAGGGTGGCTTTGCCAATTAGTTTAGTCACTTTTTGTAACTCGATAAAGATTTTAATTTGAAGTGTTTTGAATGTAGATTTGGTGATGTCTTAGCAAATGGTGATACTAATGAAGTATAAATTTAATGGATATATCCCTCTCATGAAGTTACACTCACTAGACCAAGAGATTACCAACACAAACATAATCCATATGGTCCTTAAAGAGTTTCTATAGAGGATGGCTCGACCAAATGGAAGGACTACTTGGGCTACATCATTGGTAAATTTTGGATCAATATAGGTAGTTGAATTTCCTATGTCACTACAATCTTTGGACCTGATTCTAGCTTGTGCAGCAAAGTACAATTTAGATGAGCAGAGAGTTTATGGTCCTCTAGGAAATTCCTTCTTGAACGTTTCCCCTAACACCATTGAAGAAGAATTCCACATTGTGACACACGATACATATACTAAGTTGATAATCACTCAAGGACATCAATACTATCAAGCTAAAGAAAATCTCATGGCTTACATCAATGAGAACTTATTGGAGAAGTCCAGGAAGCATAATCAGCTTGAATAAATGAAAATTATTCATAGAGCATATTTGCATGTTGATGCTAGAGGTTATGTCACTCTTCTTAGCAAGGTGGCAATTATTCCAAATGCTAAACAACTTTAACCTTGGATGATTTTGTTCATTATAACTATTCTCTCTAGACAAGAATTCATAGATTGGGGAATGATGATAAATGGTAACCTTGATGAGTATTTGTTAAAGGTATGAACACACCCCATATTTTACATGACTTCATACATAGTATCTTTTCTTATTGCTCGGGCCATGTACCTAGGACTAAGGAAAGAAGGATCTCTTACATATCCAAACACAAAGGTGTACAAACATTATCCTTTGGTGTAGCTAGAAAGAAGCAAAATGAGCCATTACATTGTCAATTATTTCTTTGTGTTTGTCATAATTAGGTCTTTGGAAGGAGATTTCAGTCAGAGATTGTCACTAGAGGATGCAAAGGAGATACACCAATTTGGAAGCTACTTCATTCAATTCAGAACCTTGTCTTACATACAGGGGATAGATGTACAACTACTCTTAATAAGTTGCTCTGGTATCCTTATGACATATTGGTAGCCTTAGAATCATGTCGACAGGTTGCTAATGCACATAAATTTGTAGTGAGTAAGCTTAAGCCATATTTTCAATTGCCTGTGAGAGTAGGAGAACGCTTATGTTTAGAAATGAAAGTTGTTAAGAATGTACAAGAAGAGTTGCTCAATATCTTCATTGAAACAATTGCAGATAGAATGTAACAAATTTGATCCTATTGGCAAATTTAGTAAGGTGATGGGATCACATTTCAGGCATGTGCTAGATATTGAAGGCCATTGGGCTAATTATGTTGATGATCATGAGGTGAGAATTAGATATTATTGTAGATTGGATCTTGACTTGGTAATCCAAGAAGAAAATGTATGGGTGTCAGATGAAGTGAGAAAGGATAGTGAGACCAAATGAAAGGAAGTTTAGTAGTGGAACAACTTCCTACACTAACCTTGAGATGAGGGTAATGAAAAAACTTTTACACATCATTACAATAGTTACAAAAACTTAACATAAATAAATATAATATCATGCATACCACAACACAATTATTTACATGGGGAAAACCCTTTCAGGAGAAAAACCTCAGACTCCAAAAGCAACTCAATATATTATTCAACCATCAATAACAAATTACAATATACTTGCAGAGAAATATATTCACAGGAGTGCAACTAATTAGAGACTCAGAGGTAACTCAATAACCATAAGACTCTTACATCCAACTTCTATCTCATGCACCTCATATATAGGAGATACAATACAAGAAACCATCAAATGGTATTACAAAACCATGGGCTAAAACCACCCAATAAATTAGAGTCGACCTTATCTCCAATATAGATGCTTTATGCTCTATCAAAACACACATCAACACGTGTTCCTCCCTTTTACAACTCAGTTATGTGTCTAATGCATTTTATATTTCTTATTTCAGGAGTCCAAACTTCCAGAGGCCATAACTTGTGAACCATGTGTCCGATTGACAAACCGTTTGAAGTGCCGAAAATTACGTGAAGTTCTCTATCACCTCATAACTCGATACAGTGATTACACCCACTTTTCAAGGCATTTTAGAGCCTCTAAAGTCCTCAAAATTAGTTTTAGACCTTTCATTGCACCCTTCAAAAATAGAAACTTTAATCTCTTCAAAATAGCTATGATCTAGTGATGAAAATTTACCGGCATGCTTATCTAGCCAATCCAAAGCTTTGGGGAGAATGTCGCACCATTTCATGCTAAAAAAAAAACTTACTATAAATAGTAACTATAGGAGTTGAGAAAATACAACACCACAGGAGCCCAAATGATTTCTGCAAGCTAAAAAACCTGTTACAATGAGAAGCAAGGAAGCAAATCACATAAGGAACAAAAACACAGGAAAAATATGCTCCAAAAGAGAGAGCTCAATAATCTCCAAAATGTATTGTCAATAATAATCCTTCTTCATACAATGAAAAGAAAGAACTCACCATTTAATAGGTCAAGAAACCCTAAAAGGGAAAACCTAGGTTTGCACATAATAATTAATTATATGCACCTAAAGTTAGCTTAAGTGTAAAAGAGATAGAGAGAACTTAAATAATTAAACAAATATTGTTTAATTAATCAAGTAAATACTCGAATACTCTAACACCCCCCTTAAGCTAGACTTAGGGAGAAGCTAAAACCTAGAATAGCTACTGAAAGCAATAAAGATGGGTCCCGGCAACAAGGCCTGATCAGGTACCCAAATACAATGAAATCTCTATGAATAGGAGAAATAGAGAAAACCACGTGGGAACAAAACTCTACTCCAAAAGGAGATGGAAAAGAATACCACTGAAGCATGAAGAACCTACAAACTCTGTCGAAGAATAATTGCTGATATGAAGAACCTCCACTGAAATAGAACATGACCAGGTAGAGAAGACTGTAATCTATATGAGTGCCCTCAAATGACACTACTCGAATCAGATGGCAAACAAGGCAAACACTGAACTCGAAGATATAGATGGCATGAGAAACCAAAGCCTGAAGAGATGATCAATCAAACCACGGAAGCATTAGAACCAACAGGACAAACCTCCCCATAATGTTGAAGAGGGACAAGTACACTGAAAAGAACAACCAACAAGAACTACATAACGAAGAACCAGGAACATCAAAAGGTGCTGAGAAAAGTACAAGGTGTCGTGGAAGGAACACTCACTTGACACACATCATGAGGCGAATGTCATGGAAGGAGCACTCACTGGACAAAGGAAGATGGCAAACAACAGGCAAACATCAACCCCCTCATGACACTTTATCAATAGTACATGTACACCAAGGTACAAGATGTGCAAGATCCCAAGTAAACAATGCATGATGGCTTTTTATCTCAGTGCATTTGCATAAATACAATGCTACAATGATAAGAAGACTAGAAATAGAAACGTGAACCAAAATAGAGACATCCTACTCAGAGAAGAGATCCCAGGACTTGAAACAACCACAATATCCACCAGAGTGCTAAAAAGCAAAAAACTAAATAAAATATGCATGGAGCAGAATCTTGAAATAAAACTTAGATGGCTGGAAAGTACATAGCACACGCTTTCAAAAAAAAAAAAAATTTTGAAAAATGGAGTTTGATGCTCATTTTATGGCTCCCGAAGTGCAAAAATTAGACCTCACTTTGACTAGAAAAAAACAAAGTCAAATAGCAAAATTGGAAAAAATTACCAACACCATGAGGTCCAGCTCAGAACAAGCTTTCCGACACCTATTTGTTTTTGAAAAAATAACTCTGTATGCCCAAGATATGGCCAAAAAATCAAACCCCCCCTGAAAGAGGCAAAAAGGAGAGTCTGGTGGTTGGGTGATGCTCCAATGGCTAGTGGTTGGCAGTCCGGTGGAAACCGAGTGAAGCTTCGGTGGCTGGCGGTTTTCTGGTGGCTGGGTGGCAAAGCCAAGGTGGTCGGCAAGCTAGGAAAAGGTTTTCCGGCGGTGGAGGTGGTGGTCAGCAAGGCGTAGGGCTGGACGAAGGTTGGCGGCAGGTGCAGAGCCGACAACGGGGGCCAGGGTGCTAAGCTGGCCGAGGGCTAAGCACTGTGGAGGGCAGCGCGGGAGTTGCTGCGGGTGGTGCAAGGGTTGAGCGCTACGACCAATGGTGGCGAGGGCCGCAGGGAGGCCGAGGGTTACAGCGGTAGGAGGCGCTGCAAGGAGCAGTGACGACTGGGGGCTGGGAGGCGCTGCAAGCAGCGGAGCAGCGACGGTGGTAGCCGGTGGGTGTAGAGAGGTGTCCGCGAGGGCCGAGCCAGTGGGAGCTGTAGGGTCAGAGGGGCCGGAAGCTGAGGCGATCAGAGCTGTGGTAGCGACAGGGTCAGGGGGCCCCACAGCACCCTGTGTACCATGGGGAACCCCCCCAAAAAGATTTTTGACAAAAAAAATTTATTTTTTTTAAACCCTTGTTTTTTTTTCTTCGCCCTTTTGCTGTTTTTTTTTTTAAAGTAAATTTTGGCATGCATACCGTAAAAAGGCAAAATATTTTTTTTTTGAAATTTTTTTTCTCAATTTGTGTGCCAGGGTCATACGGCCTGGATCTGAGAAAAAAATACTCCCAGAGGCTTAGGAACCAAAATAGGTCAAATTTTATATGACCATAGGGGTTTTCAGGCCTTCTGAGCATGATGGTGAGGTCCGTTTAGGCCCAAAGTGCTCAGAAAAAAGCTCAAACCCTAGGTACATAAAAAAAATTCTGAAACCCCAGATCTGCTTCCAATGCAAAAATTCTCAAAACAAGAACAGGTAGCTACAAATCTAAAGCTCTGATACAATATAGGAGCTGAGAAAATACAACACCACAGGAGCCCAAATGATCTCTGCAAGTTGAAAAACCTATTACAAGGAGAAGCAAGGAAGCAAATCACAAAAGGAACAAAAACACAAGAAAAATATGCTCCAAAAGAGAGAGCTCAATAATCTCCAAAATGTATTGTCAATAATAATCCTTCTTCATACAATGAAAAGAAAGAACTCAACCTTTAATAGGTCAAGAAACCCTAAAAGGGAAAACCTAGGTTTGCACATAGTAATTAATTAAAATAATTAATTATATGCACCTAAAGTTAGCTTAAGTGTAAAAGAGATAAAGGGAACTTAAATAATTAAACAAATATTGTTTAATTAATCAAGTAAATACTCGAATACTCTAACAGTTACCTCATGTAAATGCAAGATTGAGAACCCATTTTCCTAACAACAAATTGTAGTCATTATATAATGGAAAAGGTGTTTTTGATGCTCCTATTCATAATGTGGACCCAAATTTTCTTGAACTAGAGGACATGAAGGAAAGGGCAAGGCATGTTAGATATTGAATCAATGAATGGATAATTAATCATTATGATATGTTTCACATCCAACAAGTTGAGACCAAGTCAAAACATGAGCAAGCTATCACTCCAAAGAATAAGAAAGGTCCATCTTCATCAAGAAAGCCACCACCTCCTCCTTGGAACCCTACACGACATGCAAGTCCTTATGGGGAGTTCCATCAAAAGTGCATAAGAAAATGAAAGAGAAGAAAGGAAATCGAGGAGCACCTTCTTCTAACACTCCTCAATCTAATAAGAGAAACAAGGTTCCCTCTACCCTGGTTGCATTGTTTTCATCTTCCATTCACCAAAGGACTAGGTCAGCCAAAGCTAAAGATAAATCAAAGAAGTTCCAGAAGAAGATCTCTTTGTGTATATAAGATTAAGGAGATGACCTAAGGGACTTTCTCCCATGAGCATAATCAAAGATTGGTCTCAAGAGGAATATGTTGAAAAGCTTGGACCTCAGTCACAAAACAAGAATAAAATAAGAGTTGAGTCCCAAGTATAAGAACAAAGTGTTCAAGCTCATCAAACTTTCGTAGTGACTCCAATTGTGCAACAAACTAAAAATATTCAAGTAGAAGGTCCTCAACCATCTTCCTTGGTAGATGTTCCTCAAGAGCATATAGTAGAACAACAACTACCCCAAGATACAATTGATATAGATATTGGCATTGAGGGGGAAGCTGAGAAAGGAAATGAGCCAAAACAAAAATACATGTTGCTGAAAAAGAAGGACCAAGGGTTGAGGAAGATATCCCTCAAGAAAATTTATCGATTACAAAAGCCCCACAAGTTGGCACATGAGTTCCTAGAGTTGAAACACAACTTGGACAACGTACCAATGTGATTATTGAAATTGAAATATTTTATAACAAGATAAAAGATGCATTACTTTCCATGCTTAGAAAAAATCTTGAAGAAGATGAGGAACAACCAAGGGATGATCTTCCACCGCACATTGGAGAACAAGTTGAAGAGCCTCTACTAGACAAGGAGGAAGAAGTTCCTCGTGATCAACATGATGAAGAAGTTCCAATTGATGAAGAACACCAACAAGTGCATTCTATATCCGCTATAGAGAAAGAGCATCAACATGAGTTAGAAGCACCCACACAAGATACAGAGAAGGGTGTAGGTGAGCATCCCCATGATGTGGAGATCCATGATATAAGAGGTCAAAATGAAGATCATGTTGACGATGAAGGAAACCAAGATGGAGAAGAGAAGCCAAAGGATAATACAGAACAATATCAAATAGAGTAGACTTGGTTTAAAGAAGCTTTAAACACATTACTTTATGATTATTTGATCCCTAAAGCTATCACTATGAACTTACAAATAAGTGCCTTGAACACATAGATTGTGAGAAGAGATTATGTCGACTTATGCTACATAATCAAATAATGTAGACTTTGCAGTAAGTTGTTAATATAATTTTTAGAAGAATCGATAAAGAAGATGGGATTAAAGAGGAGTTAAAGGCACAAAATATGGAGCTTAAGAAGCATATTAGCCAACTCCTCAGGCCTATAGATGTAGAAGCTCCTTTGACAAGCATACAAACAACATTGGCACAAGGACTAACAGGAGTAAGTTCAAGTGGATATTCTTTTATTGCAATGACACTAAGTTGGAGAAGTAAAATTGAACAATTTGAAGAAGAAGTCATCCAATAGGTGTTGATTGTATATGATGCTCTTCAAATCTAGTTGACAATTCTTCATGGGTTACTATCTAGTAAAGGAAAGGAAGGAATAAGTATAGAAGACTCAATTTTCATGTGGATGATTACCTTCCTATGCTTTGCATAGTCAAGAATACATATGAACAACTATTGATAGATAAAGGTGTTTTGCTTGAACATTGAAACAAAGACACAGTATTAGAATGAATTAAAACAATAAAGATGGTGGTCAAGGAATACAAGAAAGCTAAAGATCGGGTCGTAGAGAAAACCAATTCCACAAATACTTTGTTCTCCCAAGTTGAAGAGTTCATTAAGGGATTACCATGTACATGTTGGCAAATGCACACTCCAATGAGATATTGTAGGTGATTGAAGGTTTTGTCATTGATGGCAACCTTGCAATCCTATGACACCGGCAAGACAATTTACTGGCACCAACAACGATAGGCTCTACACCGACACATAGAACACCGGCAGTGAAAGGAAGTATACTGGCACCCAGGCCGACATGAATTTTGTTTATAATATATTTTTTAATTAATTGTAAAATCATTATAAGCTGACTTGGCAAGTTGTAAAATGACTCATATATGTATGAGATCATTATAGAACATTTTGTAAGGAAGTAGATAGACGAAATAAGGCAGACCTATTATGTGAATTATAGGTTAAGGGTTTATGTATTAAGCAGAGCTAAAACCGGTACTGGATCTGGCATAGTAGATGCTATTTTGAAGTAGTACAAGACATTGGATTTGCATAATCCATTTTGTAAGTCAGTGAGACTTCCCATTTTGTAATTGAGTGGTGAGCTCTAGGCACTTGGCCTTCCTACATGTGCAGGCCCCTATTGTAGCAGTAATATTCTCTTATTGGCCAGTAAGTGAATATTGTGGGTCACAAATCCCACCGAGGTTTTTCCCACACCGGGTTTCCTCGTTAAACTACTGTGTTATGGTGTTCTTTTCATGTGGTTGATGTTATCTCTGTTTATTGCATTAATTTTTGTTTACCGGTATACAGTATTGATATGCTTTAAGTTAAGAAAATTATCAAACAGGTTAGATACTGATTCACCCCCCCCCCCCCCCTCTTAGTATCTTTGGGAATCCTAACAATTGGTATCAGAGCCTGGTCCTCTATTTTCAGAAGCATAACAGCTTGAGAAAGATCTTGACACTGGTAGAGATGGAGAACTTGATGAAGCAATTAGAAGCAGCTCTCTCAGACTATGATACAGAAAAGTTGAACAATATCAAACTTGAAGATGATCTAAAAGCTACACAGGATATTATTCAAGCACTTCAAGAAAATCTTACCATTGCAAGAAACAAGAGAAGAGAACTTTGTGAAAAGATGCAAAATGAGAATGATGAAAAGGAAACTCTTAGTGATCTGATGAATAAGCTGAAACAAGAAAACATGGCAACAAAGAATGAGATGCAGGATATGACTATGAGATTCTGTAAAGAAATTAAAGATAGAAAGAAAAATGAAGACTTGACTAGAAGACTGAATGATGCTGCAAATGAAAACACGGGACTTTGTTATGAAAATGATATGTTCAAGACAAATCTGATGCATGCACAAAATAACTCAAATGAACTCATGAGACAGAAAGGTATCTTGGAAAGAGAACTAGATACTGCAAGTCAGCACAAAGAAAAATTCAAGAAAAGCTCAGAAGAACTTGGTGACTTGTTGAAGAATCAGAAACCTAATGGTGACACTAATGGCCTTGGCTTTGAAGCTGGTGAAAGCTCTGGTACTGCAAACACACATGATCATAGCAAACCGGTAAGACAACCTGCTACTTATAAATTTAATGGCAAATGCTTTAACTATAACAAATATGGTCATAGAGCAAATCAGCATAGATCTAGAAATTATCAGAACACTAATACACCCATCGGTCAATGTTCCAAATGCAACAAAGTTGGTCATAATTCAGAAAATTGTAGAATGAATGTAAGATGTTATGTTTGTGGAAGATTTGGTCACTTATCTAATTAGTATAGAACACAAACCGGCATAGGATATGGGAAAGCTATTCAGAAAAATAATGTGACTTGTTATGCCTGTAACAAGATTAGACATATTGCAAAATTCTACAAAAGTAAGGCATCACTGGCAAGTAATAATGATGCTAGCTTGAAAGGTAAAGAAAAGGTTGAAGAGGTAAAGCAAGAATTCTCAAAACAATGGATCAGAAAGTTAGATCTAAATATTGATAGGACTACTACTCCATCGGCAGAATAGAGTAACACTCCACCGACAGGAGACTCTTCATCTAACTAAAGAAAATTCCTTTGAGGGTTTGGCAATCAAATGTGAAACATGCTATTATTCCCTCAGTTGATGGTGAGAAGTTGAAATTACTTCTATACCGGCAGATAAGTTAAGTCATTACTTAACCGGCAAGCATTAAATGTGGTGGTTGGTGAAATTAACATTATAAAACAAGTGTTTTGGCTCCATTTTCATTTCATTGAGCATTCAAATCTTTGAGAGCGCAAAAATTCCCAAGCGAAGGCATTCCAAGCAAAGAAGTGAAGCAATTCATCAAGTAATCATTCCTTAAGGTAGATAAAGGTATTTATAACCATGGCATCTTCATCTATTTTTGAATTCATTGCAAACCCTACTGTTGTCGAAGTTATTAAACCCCCTAGACCCATATTCCAATTAGTTCCTAAAATTGCCAAGAAAGATAATAATATTGGTGCATTTTCCCAAATCCCCAAAGGAGTAGTTTTTGTTGAAGACCCTAGAATGTATATACATTGTCATATAGAGGAATTAGGTGATGAGGAAATTAAGAATATGTATAAATCCATAATATGTGATGAGTCCGGAAATATCAAACCTGAACACAAGATAGTAGAAACCCTAGGTTTCACTGAAATTCTTAATATCCCGGATTTTTCCAAGGATGTTATAAGGATAGTACTAAGCAGGGGACATGGTGCATTCTTCTGGTTGGACTCAGTTCACAAAATCACAAAAGAAGCGGTAAAGGTTGTGACAGGGTTACCTTCCACTGGTAACAGACCTGATAAAACAAAGAAGTTCTCAAATGACCTAGAGATTAACCTAACTGGAGCAACATCTGACAAGAGATCCTTAAGGGTAAATGACGTAACAGATATCAATGTCAGATTCATTAGTATGATCTTAGGCTACAAAACCACACATGCAAATAGGTTAAACTTAGTCTCTAGCCTATGCATAAAAAGTGCCTACATGGTTAATGATAATACAAAAATAGATGTGTGTGAATGGCTTAAGGATGAACTAATTGACAATTTGGGAAAGATAAAGAAAGACAAAAAGGGAACATTCAGATTTGGAAACCTACTTGTCTGTCTAATGCTACACATAACCAAACAAGTACCCGGTATCAGTAATAGAAATCTTGGTTTTGATATACCAGTAGGCAAACAGTTGTCAGATTTACTAAACAACATGGGAGAGAACGGAGAAAAGAACATAAATGAGTATTTTCAAGCACTGAAGGCCTAGATGAAGACCAGAGTTAGATTGTCATAAGCAATTGTGAACAAGTATAAGGATGAAATCTGTTTTGTTATAAAGAAGGATGAAATTTGGATGGAGGCAGTTATCCCAAGAACCATCTGGGTTACTGAAATGGGGTATGAAACTGATGACCACATAATAGAAACATATGCAAAAGCCCTCCTAGAAGCACCTAAGGAACCCAAAGAAGAGGTATTTGGTAGTGCTGAGATTATTGAAAAACAAATTCAATCAAAGAAAAATGTTAAAAAGGTTCAAGCAACAGTTAGAAAAGGATCCAGGAAAGCAAAAGCTATTAAGGAAGATGTACTTAAACAAACTAGTATTACTGAAGATGAGTTAGAAGCACTTCAACCGGAAATTCACCGTTCGCCGGTTGGAACTTCTTCAGAAAGTGACATACTAGCTGCATTCAAAAGAGTTGTGAGAAAAAGGAAATCTTCACCAGTATCTTCACCTTCTCCTAGAAGAACAAGACAAAAGAAACAAGCAGTAAGGCCCCCAGCAACGAAATTAACTCCGAAGAAGAAAAAGGTGACTCCTAAGAAGAAGTCTATAGCTCCTATTGATAAATTACTAGATGAAATTACTGAGGATGGTAAATTGAAAAATATCAGCAAATTGTATAACACATTATTAGATGATGACAAAGATAAAGTAGAGAACAGTGTAATATTGCACTTAGATATTTTTAAGAAATTTTTGATGCAAGTTGTTGATGAAATACCGACAGATCTGTACAACAGACTTGAAGCTAGGAGAGTAGGTATTATTGAACTTGATAAGAAAATAAAAATTAAAAAATTACTTGTTGTACATACTGTCAACTCACCTAATGAGATAGATAAATTGATCTCAGAGGCTAACCGGTCAGTATTTTCAACTGCTCATCGGCATGTAGCACTAATGGCAGGGAGAGTGAATGAGGTAACAGAAGAAACAGTTAATGCATGGGACATATTCCTTGTAGAGAAGGAAAAGCAGGAAGAGTATCGAAGCCCTAAACCCATCTTGGTATATCAAAAGGATAAGGGAAAAGGTAATGTTGGTGGACCACCCAGCATAAAAATATCAGATAACTTATCTCCACCACCTCTAGATACTCCACCGGTAGTTACCACTGAAAATCAACCGGCTGGTGAGAGTATGGACACACCACATGAGGATACAAATCCTAATTCTGAGGTATTATATACAATGAACATTGACACTCAGAAAGTCAATATTGTGGTAGATAAGGATTCAACAGGGAAAACAGATGTGGCAAATGAGCCACTAGCAACAGATAGCACAAAAGGTAAACTGACAGGTGACAACACTGATAAATAGGTAGAGCAACAAGCTCCCTCACAGCAACAGGTTCATGCAGAGACAGTGTCACCGACAATAGATGAGCAATCCAAACCTTTGCTTAAAGAAATGCAAACACAAACTGACCTACCAGAGGTCACCACAAGCAAAGCAATTGCTCCCACCAGTGGAATACAGATTGTTGGTTCTTCCAATACAGAATTCAAACCAACAAATGTGATAGAAGTTCTTTTGGATTCTATCAAGAAGATAACAGAGTGTAGTTCACAAGCATACAAAGCAATTGATGACACAATTCCAATTTTGAAAATGATAGCACCCAAGTGTAATGTAGATAATAAAGATTCTTTGAATCAACTTGACACATTGTCTAAGTATATTATTGACAACACTATGACAATTGAACAAATAAATGAGGAAGCATTCAAGGAGAAACTAGAGAAGGAAAAACACAAATTCTTTGAAGAAGAAATAAAGAAGTGCATGAGACAATTTGACACTCTTTTACCGGCACTATGTAATACACTAAAAGAGTTTAAAACTTTGTACAGAGATACATGCAAAACAAACTTCTTGATAGTAGATATAGACAAGAAGATCAGCAAGGTACAGAAAGAAATAAATCAACTAGCTGATAATTTCATTAATTCATCTGAACTATTATCAGTTTTTTAGCAGAAAATAACAAGTTTTTAGGAGGAACTTCTGAAGTTGGAAAGAGAAAAGGAAAGGCAAAAGATCTAAAATGGAGACTTAGTCCAAAATTGGACTACCTCGCCTCCTTAAGAAAAGAGATATCTGAGGCTTTAATTCAAGGATAGAAAACACCAGCATAGCAAATGCAACACCTCACTGGTATAATTCAGATGACAAAGGCCACATTAAAAGATAGCAAATGGTTCACTGAGAGCCTGAATCTAGTATTGGCAGACCTTTTTCAGATTGTAACCAATCAGTTACAAGGATGAAGCTAGAAACCACACTCAATTAACACTTTGACAACCTTTGTCATTGATGCCAAAGGGGGAGTAGTGGTAATGAGAAAAATAATCAGCAAATGGATCATCCGCTCAGGGGGAGCACATATTTTTTTTGGTACACAATTTTTGGTAAGACAATTCTGGCAGATTCTTTTTTATGACACTTTTTGGATTTTTCTCATGAGTGTTGCCATCAATGCCAAAGGGGGAGATTGTTGGCAAATGCACACTCCAATGAGATATTGTAGGTGATTGAAGGTTTTGTCATTGATGGCAACCTTGCAATCCTATGACACCGGCAAGACAATTTACCGGCACTAGCAACGACAGACTCTACACTGGCACATAGAACACCGACAGTGAAAGGAAGTATACCGACACCCAAGGCGACAGGAATTTTGTTTATAATATATTTTTTAATTAATTGTAAAATCATTATAAGCTGACTTGGCAAGTTGTAAAATGACTCATATATGTATGAGATCATTATAGAACATTTTGTAAGGAAGTAAATAGGCGAAATAAGGCAGACCTATTATGTGAATTATAGATTAAGGGTTTATGTATTAAGCAGAGCTAAAATCGGCACTGGATCTGGCATAGTAGATGCTATTTTGAAGCAGTACAAGACATTGGATTTTCATAATCCATTTTGTAAGTCAATGAGACTTCCCATTTTGTAATTGAGCAGTGAGCTCTAGGCACTTGGCCTTCCTACATGTGCAGGCCCCTATTGTAGCAGTAATATTCTCTTATTGGTCAGTAAGTGAATATTGTGGGTCATAAATCCCATCGAGGTTTTTCCCACACCGGGTTTCCTCGTTAAACTATTGTGTTATGGTGTGATTTTCATGTGGTTGATGTTATCTCTGTTTATTGCATTACTTTTTTTTTACCGGTATACAGTATTGATATGCTTTAAGTTAAGAAAATTATCAAACCGGTTAGATACTGACTCACCCCCACCTCTCAGTATCTTTGAGAATCCTAACAATATTCAAAGGTGTTTTTCTTGAAGATTGAAACAAAGACACGGTATTAGAATGAATTAGAGAAATAAAGATGGTGGTCAAGGAATACAAGAAAGCTAAAGATCGGGTCGTAGAGAAAACCAATTCCACAAATACTTTGTTCTCCCAAGTTGAAGAGTTCATTAAGGGATTACCATGTACACTCCTAGATGATAAGTTGACAGTTAATAATGTTCAAGTCATTATAAAAAAATTCAAGGATAAGTTGTACAAAGATTGTTCTCAAATTATTGAAGAAATGATGGCCATGAAACAACATCTTCAAACTATGAAGACAAAGCTTCTATAATTTCAGGATAGAAGAAAGAAATCAAGAATCTTTGTTACGAATCTAGTTATCAGGTTGAAGAATACCCAAACATGAGATGTTGAGGAACTATATAATAGGGTGGTTGATTTTCATCAAAATTTTCCAAAGGTAGTGGCACACTTATGAGGTAAATATTCTTCAAATTATGGAAAAGACACAGGTGTAAGCAAGTAAAAGACACAGCTGTAAGCAAGTAGAAGACAGGAGGCAAAATAAAAAATGATGTTTTGAGTTGCACTACCAGTTAGTTCCAGTTTCTACATGGGTAAAATGGGAATTTTTATCTATGTTCTCATGTCTGAATAACTCTAGCAACACTTAGTTTAAGTGCAACAAACAAGGAGGAAGAAAACCCACGTTTTGAAATGCAAACCCATAGGAAATAAAGCAACAATTACCTGGAGGTAAAATAGTGGAAAAATCGGTGTTTTTCTTTAGATTTGGTTGTCCAAATCTATCATCTACCTCTTTCATGAAGTTTAGGGAGTTATAGCTTTAGTTTTGGAGTAGTTTTAGGGTGTTAATTTACTGTTTTCAATCAATTTTGGGCCAAAAGTTTGCCTAGAAACCCCAATTTTGGGTTGGCAAATTGGCATTTGTAAACTCTATATAAACCCTTTGATTTGATTGTAAAAAAAAGATTAGTAATGAAAAAATTCATATGAAATATTTATGCATCTTTGGTGTGAGTTTTCTACCGAATTTGTGAAGTGTGGATGAATTGGATTCATATTTCAATATTTCAGTTTGTGTTGATTGTTCAAATAGCTCATTAGATGGTATTGTTATTCATTTAGTGATTCAATTGCAAAATATAACTTAGTTGCATTAAATTTTTGGAGAGCTTATTAAGAATTTCGTCCTATATGTACGCATGGGTAATGGTTGTATATTTTGATAAATTCTAGAAATTATTTAATTATTTCTCTCCTTAAATGATTGCAACATATTTTCATGAACTGTGTTGATCTAGTTTGTGCAAATATGGTGTCTATTGATGTGGCTTAATTGTCAGATGCTTTGAATAATATTCTCATCGACATTGTCCGATAAATTTGATTTTCAAGGTATCTCTCCAACCCTCATCTTTTGTAATTTATTTTATGTTAATGATTAGTGTAGAAATGATAGAGTAGATTTGTCATTATTGTATCATTGTTGTAGATCTTGTCCTCAAAAATTCAAAAATAAAAAGAGGTTTTCAATGCTCCAGAGATAGAATTTCACAGTTTTAGTTTTGAAGTGTTGACACCAGCATGCCCCCTTGTATACAATCACACTTGTTCCTACTAATCTACCCTGCATGGCTAAGACCTATCCTTTTGGAACCTTGGAGTAGAGTATTCTCTACTTTTAAAGAGAGGACATCTTTTTACAAATATGCTACCATTGTCTATGCTTCTCAACTTACTTGAGAGCAAACCAAGTTAGTTCAAATGGGTTGATTGAAGTCTTACAAATCACAAGGTCTTGTTTCTTCTCAAGGCACCATAGATCAGAAGGATTCACATGGAAAAGGCCAGAAGAAAAAAAACACAAGGATTAGAAGTCACATAAGCAACCCAAGGACACACAATCAAATGATTCTTTAGATTCTTCTTCCTCTTCCAAGAGGTCATCGTCAAAGAAGGATAAGCCAAAGTGAGCATATTGCATTAAGCTAGGACATAATGAGCATCGATGATATGCAAAGAATATTGTTGAGCTAATGCATCTTCTATAGAAGCACAATGTTCAACCACCTTCATCTATTACATCTTCTTCTACCACATCAAGACTAAGACATTTTGGGTCTTCATCTATGGAACATGATGAAGACAAGATGAAAGGCCATTCTCTCTTTGCATCCACACATCACTCCATCAAGTGGCTTCTTGATTTAGGTTCCTCACATCATATGACATCATCAAAGGGTATGTTCTCTTCTTTTGATCATTGTGCATTTCCATAATTTTTTATGGGTAATAACACTTACATGAATGTTAATGAGAGTGGTTCTATTGAGGTTGATGGTGGCACATTCAATAATGTTCTTTGTGTCCCTTCTTTATCTTCCAACCTCCTTTCCATTTACCAGGTTACTCATAATGGGACACGCAAGACGGTTGAGTTTACCCCTAGTTCAATTCTCATTAGAGATATGCATAGTAGAGAGCATGTTGCAATTGGCAATCTTGATCATACATCCCGATTGTATGATTTCTCACATTTTTCTCCCAATGGGCATGCTATTCCATTAACTGGTTCTACCTCTCATGCATCAAGAGTGGATTAGAAATCTAAGGAGAGGTTAGGTCACTTGAACCTATGTGTGATTTAGTCATCCATAGTGGTTCCTAAGACTTGTGTCAATCCTCCTCCACCTCCTGCTTCTTTAGAGTTTAGTTCAATTCAGCAAGTTCATTTCTCCCTTCTAGTTATAGCAGAGTGGGATGAGTACTTGCCAAATATTATATTATTGTTTGATACATCACACACTCCAGAACTTGGGGACATGATTGAGGATATTATATTCCTCTTTGATGGCAGTTTTAGCATTTTTGCCATCCCATCTTTAGTGCATTTAGAGGTTGGTCATTAGGTATCTTTACAATTATTTGTATTTGCTTCAATTGATTTGGCATATCTTGATTTAGATAGGTGGACAGTTGAACAATCTTCCATGGCATACATCTTGATGCATTTACTTACATCTCCTTTCATGAAGTTGTTTCATCCTTGGTCATTTTATTTATTTCTTCCGAAGGTGAGGAACACGCTTTGTCGCTCTTGGATCTTCACCAACATTTGTCCTCACCTAGTTTATCTTGTGGAAAAGTAATTAAAGGACCTAATTAATTAAATAATTAAAAAATTGTCCTAATTACTCCAACATGAATAAAATAAGGTGTAGTGATAGCTTATTATGATAGAGTGTGATCTGCCTAGCTAAGAACCTGATAATTCATGTCAGGACCAAAAACATTGATTTTTAATATCATTTTATCAAAGATATTTGAGGATGGCATGGTGAAACTTGTTAAGGTAGAGACTTTGATGAATGTTGCAAATTATTTAACTAAGGTTATGAGCATAAAGAAGTTCAGATGGTGTTTGGAGTTTAGGGCTTCATGACCTTTGGCAATTCAATTATGGTGTAGATAGTCCCTTTTCTCTTGCAAGGTGTTCGACAAGTGGAAGAATGTTGGCAAAATGGTGTCTCAACCTTGCATTTACATAAGATTACTATTTATAGTAATTATACATTTGAGCATGAATTGGTGTGTGTTTTGACACATCATCTAGGGCATCTTGGATTAGAAAAAATTTGGGTGCCATTTTTTTAGCTGATGGTTTTGTAATATCGTTTGATGGCTTCATGTATTGTATCTCCTATATATCAGACTTGTGAGATGAAGGTTATGTGTAAGAGTCTTATTGAATTACCTCTAGATCTCTAGTTGGTGATACTCCTACATGAGAAACTTGTTATACAAGTATATTATATATTGTGTAGTTGAATTTTGAATAACATATTGAGAATCTTTTGGATTGTGGGTCTCTTGAAAGGATTTTCCCCATGTAAACCATTGTTTTGTGGTATGCATGCTATTGATGTTTATTTTTGCTAGGTTTATGTAATTATTGTAAAGATCTAAAAAGTTTTTGCATTAACCTCCTCTCAAGATTAATGTAGGAATTTGTTATGTGGCATTAACTTCCTTACCAAAAAGGGGCTCAATTTCATTAGTTAGAATTAAATTGTTTTACAAGTCATTTCATAAAGAGATGCAAAGAGTTGTTAAAATTCATAATACTATAATTAAATCAAATTACGAGTCAAACAATTATAATCCACGGTATTTTGAATAAAATATTATTTCATATGATATTAAAAATAATATTAATTCTAAAGATGAGAAAGTTCTACCTATTGGTCAAAATGCAATTGAACATAAGTGGGAAATCATATCAAGGCCACATCATCACAAAATTATGAATGTAATGGATATAATGTTGGATGGAAAAGATATTGATAGAAATGTCTATGAAGTAATGAATATTGAGAAAAATACACAAATAAAGTAATAAATTTAATCAAAAGTATGAAAGAGAATAGGTCATTGATACCAGATATAATATCAAACATACCATATAGAACCTTACATGCTAAGATAAAGGAATCCATAATATTATTATGTCGCATTTTTATCAAAATCAAAATGTCATGCAATCAGCGAAGCTCTTCAAGATGCATCAACATCACAATGTCATTCCTAGAGTTGTAACTTTCATCGATGCATTGACAATACATTCAACACTAATAATTCCACTTACATATTTTGTTGAATTAGAAGGAACTAAATTAACAAGTTTTCAAGAAGAAATATATTATGAAAAATAGATATAGATTGACAAAATGAGCTTTATTAAACAAGATTTACTACAAAATATAAATCAGACAACTTCATCAAAGAATTTTTGAAATAACAAACTTAAGTTTCTAAGGTCAGTCACCTATTTTGGTAGAATATATGGATACTAACCTCCTATTAGTGATAATTGTCATGTGATAGTACATATGTACAAAAATAGTATGGAAAGAATTTAAATTGTTACTTGGGGATAATCTACAATAGCATGTGAGACATTAAAAATTTGTCTAGTTAAATATAAAAAAAATAACAAACACCTTTCATATCATCTACATTTTAGTTTTTAATAAATATAAAAGATCTCATAAATTATCTTTTAGTATGTTGTATATTATAAAATTGAAAGAATATGAAATGCTTCAAAATATGTTTAATAAATGTAAATTATATTATATATTTCTATGAATATAATAGACTTTTTATTTGAAAAATAATAATAATAATTTTATTTTATTTTTTTAAAAGATGTAATATTAATTTTAACATTTTAAATGTCACGCTACAAATACTATTAATATATATTCCCAGATACATGAATTTAAAAAAAAAATATTATTAATAACAACAATTTAGTATACACATCACAAAATTAATATCTTTTGACATCTATACAATATTTTGATTTTAAAGAATATTAAATAACGGAAGTCTCCAGAAGTTAGGCACAAAAAAAATTAATCACGTGGCAAATTGGTAAAAACTAAGTTTTAACTCTAATCCAAATTTCAGTATAAATTTCTAGGTCGGTGGAAAGATTGATCGATAGAGGAAAAGTTGGAAGCAGTACGGAGCGTGTGAAACAAGATTCCATTGTACACAAGGAAAAATGACAAAAATATTAATGACCACATTCATATTCATATTCATATGCTGGATAAACGGTGCCAATTGAAAACACAGATTTTTTTAAAATGTAGCACATTCATATTCATATGCTTAAATGGTGATTAAATTTCGCCGCCTCCATTAAAATTTCTGAAACACTGAACCAAAGGCTTTCACTGGTAAACTTGGATCCAAACATACCAGGAAAGAACTTTAAATGGAAGGGAAAAGAGCAGAAAACTTCACACTAAATATGAATAATACAGTAGAGGGAACAAATCTATGCTTCTTACTCTTTTTTGGATGTGAAAGAAAGAGATTATGACTCGAAATTTGAAAGATTATATAATATATAAGCACCAAGGACTCTGATATACAACTCCTTGAGCAACAGTAATCAATTATTTACTTTAGAGTAGACAAACATATAATCAGTGATCTATTTTCTGTCTGTTCAGGAAATCATCTTTAATGGCCGCATCATCTCGTTGTCTTCGTGATCCAAAATCTGCAATTCCGAAACAGAAGCCAATTATTAAAAATAGATCAACAATATTTTCAGTATTTAGGTTATACAGAAAGTGATGGGAATTTGAAATTGATAACTTACATGACAATGATAGACATAGCCTGGTTCAGCAGTGGCATTAAAGGGATAAGATTCGTTAGAATGGATGAAAGAAAATTTGACAAGAATTGTAGTCATGAATCCAGGGCGCATCTTGAACACATTCTTCCAAGTTCTTTCATTAGGAGGAGCAGCAAAGCTTCTGCCTTTGGCATACTTCTGTATATCGCACTTGACTGCATCATTTTTCTGGGTCATGCAATCACTGAACTCGTCCAGATTCAGAAGCTTTGTCTGCTTGATGACGACGAACAAACCTAAATGAATATGAAGGGGATGATTATCCTCTGTGAGATTGATTACATGCCATATTTCGCTGGTGCCCTGTTTTGGAGTCTCTGTAGCCGGAGCACTGTACGGCATACCGTTCATGAACAAATGAGTCGGCTCGCCTGTAGCGCTTTCATACTCGTACATGGCAATATAGCGTGTCTGCGCTATTTTCTCCTCCGCAGGCTTACTGTACCGTATCAGCCTTTTCGGTATATGGCTTGGATCCTTCGTCACTGCATTTTCAATGATGAATTTCATTATTTTGCTGTTGAGATCATCAACTGGATCCCCGGAAGGATAAGGATACACTGCACTGTTTGTGAGAATTGCTTCATTTGTGGTTGAATTGCTGAAATCGATGATAATGTCTGCAATTTCTGAGGGCGCAAGCAGCAAAAAATCCACGATCACAGGTCTATGCAAGTATGCAGAGTCTGAGCCTATTTGGATGATAGAAAGTCCATTATTTAACGCAAAATTGTAGAACCGAGCATTGCTGGCATTTATGATTCTGAAGCGGTATTTTCGTCTCTTGACCTTCAAGAAAGGCCAAGCCTTGCCGTTCACTATTATGGCATCTCCGAAGTACTCTGGCTGCAAGCAAACAAAACGTAAGACAAGACATCTTTCCGTTCATCGAAACAATCTTTCCAGACATTCAAGAAATCAAAAACCATTATTTATTGAATTTAATATTAATATTTTCCACAATGGCGGCAAATCTGAGAAGAAAATGAAAACTGGCCGTTGCATTGTAAAATGTGTCGCCAGATTTCACATGCAAAGAACCTTTCTGCTGTTAAGCATCTGATATCTCTTCCATTAAAGCATCTGATCTCTCTTCCATTAAAGGATTATTCGTATTCTTGCAGTGTCATAAAATGCATGCTGTGCTTACAATATAAAAAATATTAATACAGAGCACCGATTACTGTGTACTACTTACAGGCGAAGGAAAAGATCATGGAGCTGAAAGTTACCTGCCACTGGGGATGAATCGACGGGTTGTTGCCGGTGTTGTTCATGTAAAGAGATCCATCACGGGCGAAGCTCCGGTCGAAGACGACAAGATGACGGTCATATCGACGACCAGTGGGCAGGTTGAGATGCTTTTCCACATCGGGGTTGGAAACAACGTAAGCGCCAAGAAGTCCGGACAAGATATTAACTCTGGTAAGCCCCAAGGCATGGTCATGGTACCAAAGGTTACCTGGATGCTGAACATTACTGTAATGGTATGCAGGCTTCTTCCAGGCCGGGCCAGTCTGATTAAACCCTGCTGTAAACCAGCCGAGCGAGTTTCCGTCGCTCTCGGGCTCGTGAATTCCGCCGTGAAGATGCACAACTGTCGGGATTCCGCCATTTTTAGAAATGGCGCTCATAACGGAAGAGTCCCAGGGCAAAATATGCCGAGAAGGCAGGTGATTCTCCCATGTTACAAGCGTCTCTACGTCTTGCAGGGTTTCGATCGTAGGACCGGGCACCGTGGCACCAGCTTTCGATGTTCCATATGCGAACACGGTCGTGGCCGGAAGGTCTCTGTGAAATTTCTGTGAATAGAAAAGGAAGCAAAGATCTTTCAGAAGATCTGTAAAAACATATACAATTAGCTTTAATGAGGGATACAGTTTGAGGTATGTTTATTTACCCATTTTTTCTCGAACATGCCAATGCGAAGCTCCGCAGGCTTGAAATCTTGGCCCTGGGGAACGAATCCTTGGAGCCTGGGCATGTCCGGAAGCTCGTCCACAAACATCTTGAGAGACGAGGCTACCTGCAGTAGTTCGTCCTCAGTCACATTTCTCGCCCTGCTGCCTCCCAAAAAGGCACACAATAATAGCACAATATGCAGTTGCGCCACCTTCATCTTCATCGCCATGGCCCTGCAACCACAACACATTTACCCTCAAGCTCTGCACAGTTCCATTTAAAGAATCGTGTTCGGTTCCTCAATGAACAGAAAATTTGATGGGTTTAACCTATTGACTAATACAGCATTAATTGATATTTTCAATGGCGGAAACAGCGGAGTAAATGATTGCAAGGTCCGTCTTCCTCCAATGGCTGCTCTAAAAAATTTAACTATATTAATTCCCTAAAGCCTGCAGGTTAACCTTTGCTTGGTCAAGTTTGTGTAGACGGTATGTAAACAGCTAATTGACAGCGCATGTTCGTTGTTGAGAACTTAATACATTCCAGGTTTATATTTGTTTTTAATCTCTAAAAACTTCAGCATTACACATATATATAGAAAGAGTTATATTTATATTGATTTATTTATATTTCTCTAAAAATATGTAAGATAAAGATAGCATAAGGCCCTGTCAGGAATCAGGACTACGAGTACATGTTGGAAGAACTGGCACTCGGGAAAACTAAGCGCTACTTAGGGCTCTTCAAAGGATTAGACATTTCCACTTCAGGGCTGAATTAACTGATCTTTCTAAATATTCAAGGAAAAATGCCTGAATCTCAAAGTTTAGAAAAGCAATCCTCCCAAACTTTAGTTCAAGATTTATGTGACTACAGAACAATCGTCCTCACCAACTTTAGAGGACTGCTGTGCCTCAAAATATTTAGAAAAACAATTTTCCTTACAAATTCTTCAGGAAACATTTAAATCATAGAATATAATGATAGAAAAAGATATATACAGTCAAATCTAAAAGCTCAAATCACATCACATAAAATAGATTTCCTAAATTTTCTACCTGATTAATGTTTTACCTTTCAGTGCGATCTTTTGGCTTTTGAATCTTTACTGTGTTCCCAGCTCGTCCCTGTTTTTATAAAAGAATTTTGAACCCTTTTAAAACCTATATTTTATCAAAATAAGATCCAAAACATAAAATACAAAATAAAATTACATAATTCAATCCAAAAACACGCTCTGAACTGTGAAAAGATCATGACTTCAGTACTAAATCCTTCACTGCTAACCTAAACACCAAAACACCTGCAAATAAAACCTGAAATACCAAAATCTTACCCAAAAAAATCTGCAATTTTCAGGCCCTGAAAAAACACATCTCAGAAGACATTGTTCTGTGTGAGCATCTCCAATGCTTCACAAATTTATAAATAATAGAGCTAATTTATCCACATAGCAAGGACTTTGAGGTCAACCGGAGGGTCCCATGAACAGCCCTAGCGAGTACATAGGGTAAAAGCAAAATCAGACATCAACTCAGAAAAGCTTAACCATACAAAAATGACAAGTGGCAAGTCATTTATCCAGTGATTAAAGGGGCATCCTAAGCTGTAACCACGGGGAGGGTTTGAGAAGAACAGAAGCGAGCACGAGGAAACCACGCGAACAAGTTTTTCCACAAAAAACAGTGGAAATTCTATATACCAATAAAATTTATACACTTTCCAACGCCGCAAGCTCAGAACAAGCTAAACCGCTAAGCTAACAAACCTCAAAATTGTAGCGCTGATAAAGACGAGTGTGAATATGGGGAAAGAGTCCTCCAAACTTCATATGCCAAGTTTTCAACTGCAAATTCCGTAGCTGTAACAAAATTTTCTGTCAACAAAAAGAACAATATGTCTTTTTATATGCAATAAAATATAGTTGGCATTTCATGAATGGAGGGCGGCGCATATATTGTGAGAAGATTTGTGAGAGTTTATTCCAAATTTGAATTGAGTATTAAATGGTCGCACGTCGGCCATTTTATTCCAAATCATGATGGAAACATACTTTTCTTCGCTTTCAAGTTTGTCGAAGGGAACATTTGCTTTGGTTGTTTTATTTGACTAAGAAATATTCATTTAATTATCTCTGTCAATTTCTTTAAGTTTAGTTTATACTCACTTTACGGATATTTTCTTTTCTTTTCTTTTCAATTTCTTTAAGTTTAGTTTATATTCACTTTACCGATATATTTTCTTTTCTTTTCTTTTCAATTTCTTTAAGTTTAGTTTATATTCACTTTATGATATTTGTTTTATTTTTATTTTTTTTCAATTTTCTTAAGTTTACTTTATATTCACTTTTGGGATATTTGTTTTATGTTTTTTTTTTAATATTTTTATGGGCTGTTTTTTTTTATGGAGGTCGGACCTTGGATATAATTACATTTTACTTAAGTTTACTTAGGTACATGCATAACATTGTAGTTTGCAGACACTTAGGGAGATGTGCTCCATTGGGAGTGTGTATGTAGGAGAATTTCCACCTTTTATGGTGTGATTTTGTTATTACTCATATCCACTTATTGTGGAGTGATAATTCCAGCTTCGATGGGTGATCCACCTCATGTGGAATATTTTACTATTTCTCCTACCTACCCCTACCTACCCTTGCATCTCATTGAGCCACATGTCATCATTGTGTGCTCTCTTGTCTCTTAGCCTTGCCTTTATAAGCAAGCTCATCTACATTGTATGTAACAATTCTTGATGATCCAGTTGATCTCTTTTGTATCTTGATAGGAATACAATTTATTCTTGTCATTGTGCTATCTTATGGTCTCTTTGATCTTGGTTGCTTCAAGCATAATCTCACAGTTTTCCATTTTCAAGATTATTATAAATTTGATTTAAAGGTAATAGTTTTATTTTTTATAATTATTTAAATTTTAATTTAGTAATTCGATAGGTTATTTTAAAGAGAATGTTGTTTATAATTATGTTATTAATTATTAAAGTTTATTTATTTTATTAAAAAATATGGGTTAGGTATATAGAGATTGTAAAAATGGACAATAAAATTTATGTTTTCCTAATTACTATATTTTAATGTATATATTGTGTATTTAAAAAATTATAAACATAAACTACATTAAAATTTATACATTTAATTATTTTTTATCATTTTTAAATTTAAAACATTAATGTCATTTTTACATAATCTATGTTAAAATATTGTATTTTTTGGTTTTTCTTTATAAAAGCGTAATATAATTTATCTCATAGACCTCTAGTAAACACCTAAAATTGGCCACATCCTAATGATACCGCATAATCACCACATTACTAAATAATTAAATATTTTTATTAATAATTAATCAAACTAGTTTATCTCATTCATCCAAAACAAATAAATATATTCATTATCACTACTTAATTAAATAACTTTTATTATTTAATTAATTATTCTACTTAATCTATTTATTATAAAATACATATAATTCACTTTCTCCAATAGCCATAAATAATTCAACTAGTCACATGAGTCACTAGTATATAGAATATCAAACTAATAATACATCTTCAAATTTAGACTATTCACATTTTCAAATAAAAAAAATTATAAATTTTGTGTATGTTGAATTTTAAACCTATTTGTAAACCTTAATCAGCCCAACCATAAGCCTAGAATCTACATAACCATTCAACAACACTAATGAAATACTCAATCATGCATGCAAACAAATGAAATAAACAAAGTCATACCTTCACACACATGATAGGCTTGACTCCATTATTCTCCTATCCTCCAAGATCTTGTGAAAATGATTTCTTTACTCTCAACCTTAAGCACTAGCACAAGATGGCATAAAAGGAATAGAGTGTGCTTAATAATGGAAGATCTAGAAAGATTTTAGCATTATGTGAAAATATTCAAGCTATGGATGGATCAAAATGAAAGGAAAGAAGCTTATTTTATTGTAAGGAAAACAATCCTTAAACTATTTATCTCACAAATAAATAACTACTCACAATTACAAAAACATGAAAATGAAAGATAATATCTCAATGTACTCAATTAATGTCAATACATCTCACCATTAGGTAGTGCTTAATCCAGGTGTAAGCACATGTACAAGAGATAAAATATTAATTACATCATAGGCCCTCATACCCAAGTAATCATGCACCTCTGAGTGCCATCGACCGCATCTGTCACCCACAACTCGAGAGATGAGAACATGGCTCAAGTGCTTTTTTGCCCAACCATGAAGCATTTTACACTTCTCTGGAGTTCTTCCTGACATGAATAACCACTGACCCTATACGAAATGCCTAGCTACCTGGAAACAATAGGCATGAGGGAAACTTGGTGCAACTTGATATACCTACATGCATTTGTTTGTAATGAAATGTAATGTCCTACTATCAAGATATGACAAAGATACATATTAATAAAAATTTCTATGCTATTTCAATGAATACATAACTTTGGCCAAAGCACTTTAATATTTTGAGCAAGATCTTGAAAAGAGGGTCGGCCTTATCCGTTATTCCATATTCGACACCCATTCTCAAAAGTGTAAACTCATAACTCACAAAGAAAAAGAAAAAATCTCTCCTTAAAGGAAACACTCAAGCAAACATGTATTTTGCATAAATTCATTAAAAAACATGCATGTGATAGAGAGCTACCTCTCCTTTTGATGAGATTATAATCCTTTTTCCTATTGTGAATCATGCACAGTTTCTTAAAATGAATGCCTCATTTCATGCACAAGAGGATGAACTCAATTGTCTTTCTTTCATGCTTTAAAGAATCTACATGGTTGTATTCATTTATTCATTATAAGAATAGCTTAATTTATCCATCCCTATATACATATGTCAATCAAATCCATTAATACATGCACACTAATTTTTATACCTATTGAAAAGTTTTTCAACTATAGAGAAACAAAACCAGTATATGCCAAACAACATAAGTATTCACATGCATATATATGGTTATGTGTATATGTTTCACCTAAAATAAAAGAAAGTGTTCCACATATCTTTATGCTCTTATTTACAATAAATAATAATCCATTTTTTTTAGGCAAGTTTGGTTTATAAAATATAGCCACATAAATCTGAAAATAAATGATGTCTTTATGCTCTTATATACAATAAATAATCCTTTTTTTAAGCAAATTTGGTTTATAAAATATAGTAACATAAATCCGAAAATAAAAGTTTATGAGATTATTTTTCTATTCATTGTATATAATTGTAGATTTATAAGGAATTGTTTATTTCATTATCCTTCATAATGCTTGAAGCATCAAGGGTGCTTAGTTTATTTTATGCACACATTTATATATACTATTGTATATACATATGTGTAGTCACATAAATCCGTCCACTTAATTAAATGAATATTTACTGTTTATTTGATTTCAATAATCAGTTAATTAAATTAATATTTAAAAAAAATTTAATTTTTTTAAATAATGTCTGGTAAACTTTTTAATGTGACCGGCAACACTGGCATGACACACCCTTCGGCTCCACGTGAAATGCTTTTGACCTGGAGCTATGAACCGGTGAGGCCACAACCAGGGGACCTCATCCCCACACTTCACTTGTTCAAACCCACGAGCATAACAACCTAGCGAAGACACAAGGCCTACGAACACAATGGCCCAATAGGGGTTTGAGCCTTGGTGGCCGCTTCACCAATGAAGTGTTTTCACCGCGACACTACATGTTTGAAGACAATATTTAATTAATTCATCCTCAACCCCTTCTCCCATTAATTAAATAAATTATTCAATTTATTTAAATTAATTCATTAAGCCACACTGGAAATCAATTAAATGAATAAATCATGTTTATTTAATTTAACCCCCTTTCCTCTTTTAAATAAATAATTAAAACATTTATTTAAATCCCTGAACTACCCCCCTCCCCTCCCCCACTTGCATTCTCCTACAAATGTAAGTTGCAACCACAATTGAAATAAATAAATTCTATTTTCCTCACCCACCAAACCCACTTGCAATCCTAAATCCCCTTCTAGACTCTTCTAACCACTTTCTAAGTTCTTCTAACCACTCCTAATTAGCCTAATCCAATTTCCTAAATATTGTCACATTCCTAAGCAACTTGAAGTCACTTCTCAAAGCCTCCAAAGTCTTTGAAAAGCATTTAATGTTTTATGTGTTCAACAAGCTAACCCCCAAAGTCTTCCAAACCACTAATGGCTCTTACATGACTATTAATGACTCTTACATAACCATTTATGGTTAATTCTACTTGCCCACATGGTTAAAGACTTTCCCTTTAACTCAACCTCCATTTGACTCATAGGTCTCTTCAAGAATTTATTGCTTTGACCATGGTTATCATCATTAACTCTTGCACAAGAGTTTATCCATTGGATAAAGACATTATTTATTGGATAATGGATTTATTCATTCAACTCAACATTAACCTTACCTCCCAAGTTAACCTTCAAGTCATATCAAGCATTTAATGCTTCTTCCCTCTCCCCTCAACCCATCTCATGATGACATTTGTCATCCTAGGATTGGGTTGAAAGCCCTCACATGGATCATAAACCCATCAATCCTAATCCTTGTTGAGATTACTCAATCTCAACCATCCATTTCTCTATTTTTCCTATAAATAGAACCCATTCCTTCATAATCCAAATCCAGAAATCTTGCATGCATCTAAGTTATAGTGAATTTAGGAGAGCATTTTAGCATAATCTACATTTGTCTTTTTGGTTAAAATTAACAATAGCATTTAATTAACTCATATTTCTCTAGTTGTTAGCTTGCATTTGCATATTTTCACGATCATCTTTCAATCTTGAATCTCCATAAGACTTCCATAGCAGTGCACAATTGAGAGCTACACTCGTGTGGAACTTGGAGAGGAGAGGAACAAGAGAGAAGCAGCTATAAGCATGTTGGAGGGCATTTGGGGATGCTTTATTGCATTCCTTCATTTTGTTATGATTTCTATTAGATGTTTGATATCTCTCTTGATATACTTGCTTAGGATAGTGATTTCCTTTGTCTTTCGTTTCTAATTTAAGACTAACATCATTAACATTTGATATTGTGTTTTTTTGTGTCCCCTGACATATCCTTTTTGCAGAGCATCAATATGTATATACTTAAATTTGGAAAAATAAAAAACTAATGATTCTTTACCCTTAAATTTTAGTTTTCTTATTTCAAACAATATTTCCTCTCCAAAATGAAAAAAAAATTGAGAAATAGAGAAACAAAAGGATAACTTAACTTCTTACTGATTTGATATTTGTTGGAAGAGTGCCCGAAAGTGATGTTTCAGCTCCTTCAAAAAATCCCCAAACAACTAGTAAATAAATCTCCAAAGATGAAAAACTGATACTCTCAATAAAACCCTTCAAGAATGCCTAAATCTCTAATGTAAATAAACTCTAAAGAAAGTTGGTCAAACATAATACTGATGTAAAATCCCCAATCTAACCTTCTAAACCCAATTAAAACTCTATCTAAATAATGGTTCTGTTATGCAAAAGAAATTTGATATTTTGTGTATTTTCATGCCCAAAATCTACACTCCTTTCGTTTTATAAAGATATGAAACTCTAATAAAAAACCTCCCAAAAGAAATATTGGTTGGATGTATGCATGGGAGTTGATTTCTCATAAAGAAAGTGTTGATTCTATTTATTCTTTCACACCTCAAGTGCTTCTCACACTTAAAATGTTATTCTCTCACACTTAAAATACTACTCTTCACACTTGAATTGTTGTTCACACTCAAAATACTTTTCTTCACATTTTAACTGTTGCTCACACAAAAAATATTGATTCTTCATACTTAAAATGTTGCTCATGCACCAACCAAAAACAAAATTCTAAAACTTTCATATGATACCATAAAAAAAAAATACTTACTTTTTTACAATAAATAAAAATTCCATATATTTAGTTGTATTCCACTACAATTTTTTTCTTTTGCTGAATTTAATCTTGCAAATCTCATGCTTTGTATTCATTCACTTTTAAAAAAACATGTCTTTATAGGATCAATGAGAACTTTTTTTATCCAAGTCAATTTTCTTTGACATGTTAGAATTAAACTAACTTAAAAGAAAAATATGAAGGCATCGAATTACTAGGCTATCCTTTATTAGTTCCTGCCTGGAGGAAATTATAGCGGAGGTTGTCTTCACTAACCCGTGATTAATCTGATTAGAAGCAACCAATGAGAAATTGCTTTGTTTCTACAGTTTTGTTTGTATTTATTTTAAAGGTATCTTCAAACACTAAAAGATGCATGTTTTTTAAACCTAAAATTTTTTGAATTTATTTTTCCCTCGTTCGATTGAACTAAAGTTGACAGGAACAGATTGTCAGAAAAATAATGTGAATTGCGATAAGAGAGAACGCACATTCTACAATGCCATGTCAGAGGCTTGTGCAATGGATGAGGGAGTAGAACTTGAGATAACCTAGGTGTTCTGTTTTGAAATATGTGGCATTGCAGAAGCTGGTGTAGAATACAGATAAGATGTGGTGTTCACGAATTAACATGTTGGCATGTCTGCATGCAGACACTAATACATTTGGACTAGATTTCCAACTGAGGTTTCTGACGGAGAAGGTATATTGTGGCCAAATTTGATTTTTTTTGAAAAAATACCCGCATTCATCATAATTCCGATGGCAATTTCCCATTTGGTTTCAATGAAGAAGGCATTAGCAATGAGAATTTTCTTTTTTTCAAAAAAGTGCTCAAGTTCATCGTAATTTCGACGACAACGACCATTACTTAAAAAAAAGAAGAGGGGAATTCATTTGTGCATTGCAATCCTGTGTAGGCGTCTGTGGCGACTTCAACCCCCAAGAACATCAAACCCGCGTTGAAGGCATTTGTGGCATTGCTTACAATCTCGTGCAGGAGGTAGATTCAAAATTGCCCTAGTTTTTAATTTCATGTTGCAAAAAATATGCATGTGGTGGTTAATTGCCCTAGTTTAATCTCGTAAAACCATAGAACTGTGATTGAGGAGTGAGCATTCAGTTTTATAGCAACAATCCCTTCCTCTCGTATACGCGTGTGTTGATTGTTCACATGAGATCACATCTCTTTGCGGCATCGTATCAAATAATTCACGAGCCTTGTCCATGTTTCCACATTTTGCATTCATGTCAAGCAGGGCATTTGCAAGTACAACACCTAACAAAATTCCTCTATCCGTTATGCTTTGATGGATGTCCATACCCTGTTCCAAAGCTCCCATTTTTGCACAGGCAGGGAGGATGCTGGCAAAGGTTGTGGAATTTGGCTTTATGCCTTCCAATTTCATTTGCTTGAAAGTGTCTAAAGCCTTTTTGACAAATCCATTTTGTGCATATCCTGCAATCGTTGCAGTCCACGAGACAACATTTCTTTCAGGCATTCTATCAAATAGTTCACGTGCCTTGTCTATGCTTCCACATTTTGCATACATGTCTACCAGGGCAGTTGCAACTACAACATCTGACAAAATTCATCTATCCTTTATGCTTCGATGAATGTCCACACCCTGTTCCAAATCTCCTATTTTGGCACAGGCAGGGAGGATAGTAGCAATGGTCATGGAATTTGGCTTTACACCTGTCGATTGCATTTGCTTGAAAGTTTCTAAAGCCTTCTCAACAAATCTATTTTGTACATATCTAGAAATCATTGCAGTCTAGGAAACCACATTTATTTGAGGCAATCCGTCAAACAATTCACGTGCCTTGTCTATGCTTCCACATTTTGCATACATGCTAACAGAGCAGTTGCAACTACATTTGACAAAATTCCTCTATCTTTAATGCTTTGATGGATGTCCATACCCAGTTCCAAAGCTCCCATTTTGGCACAGGCTGGGAGTACGCTGGAAAACGTAACTAAAGAAATGCAATGATCAGCTCCAAAGACATCAAACCACTACTAACAAAACACGAGAGTCTAAAATATGATAGGGAATAGTGTGAGCTGTCCTGAAATAAAATATTTTATTTTCAATTTCAACTAAAACATAATTACTCAGCCATTTAATGTTATTAATAAGTGTTTAATTTATGAAAGAGATAAATGGTTGGCCACAAGTACATGAGTTACTAAATGCACACAAATAAGTGAATTTGATATTCAAAACTATCTACAATGAATTCAATTCTTGTCCATTAGTCATTTATGTTTGCAATAAGCATCTTTCTTTGTTTTTCTTAATCTTTATTCATAGTTATGTGCATATTTCACATTCTATAATTAGGATATCAATTGCTATGGCTGAACACTAACATGATGTTTGTGTTGTAGTATAGATGCGTGGAAACATAATTATGGGATTGTTATATTATAGAGATCATAAATCTAGATATTACATATTAGTTATAGCTCTTCTTGGATTGAGTCTAAAGTTGACATACAATCATAAAGCCATTATTAGCAGATCTATCCATTTCTAGTAAAGACAATTGAGAAAGTCATTTTGATATTGAGAGTTTCTTATCTGTTTACCTATTGATCATTATTAAGCCATAATATTTAGGTCTATTTATCTCTCTTGCAAAACCTTTGTAAGTGTCCTAGATTGTCCCTACTACTCACTCTTCAATGAAATAGTGGAGTTCTAAAGATTTGTTGCACAAGATGATGTTGAACGTATCAACAAGGCTAGCATGGAAGGCATGTTCAAGCTTCCACTTGTACAACTTACAACAAATGATTTGTTGATAGAAGAAATTCTTGAAATAGGGATACAATCGAAAGACAAGTAAGTACATACAAACCTCCTCAGTTGAAAGTAAAATCTGTGTATAAAAAGAGTACATTGAATCCCAATCCATAAACACCATAGAGATACCGATGGAGACTTAATTGGATGTATCATGCTGCACCAAAGTTGTTAGAGTATGCTAAGCTAGTACATAATGTTTCGTAAAGCCACATTAGTATTTTACCTAGATCATTATCTACCAAAACTAACTATAGTAATCCTTTTGAGGATTCATTTCATGGTGCTAGATCTTCAATTAGTTCTACTTCTTGTTGGATAAAAGAACAGTTATTTCTTGAGGTAGATGAATATCCCATCAACAAAGGACAAGTCCCTTTCTAGAATATAACAAATTCTACTCCAACAAAAGATCATGGGGGTTTCACTAGAGATATTGAATAAGAGATATACTTCTACTGTTGCATTAAAAGCATTGGCATGTTCTTCATTTATTGATGTAAACTCTCTGTGATGCCACCACAACCAACAAAGGTGTAAAAATTTGTTTGCAATTCATGGATTTTTAGGATTGTCCTTTGAGAAAACAGAATTAAAGTATGGAAGCAGGATCTGCTAGCTCCCGAGGGAATCTTGATGAAAAATAATTGTAAAATATTTGGGTGAGCTTATATGCAAAAACTCATGCTTCCTGATGGGTTTATGTACATAAATAAGCACGAACTAAGTGGTAAAGGGGCTTCTGGAAACAAGAGGGACAGAGAGGCAGTGGAAGTGAAAAATTATGGTGTTGTGTCTGCTCCATCTTAGAATGGGAATGGTGAAGGTGTTGTAAGAGGAGCTAAGAAGGGTGTTGGAATAAGTGGGGGTGTTTACATTCCCCCATTTAAGATGGCTCAAATGATGAAAGATGTGGAAGACAAGAGCAGTATGGAATATTGACGCATGACATGGGATGCCCTTCAGAAGAGTATCAATGGGTTTGTAAATAAGGTAAATGCATCTAACATCAAGAACATCATTCCATAGTTGTTTGTAGAGAATCTCATCCGTGGGAGGGGTCTATTTTGTAGGTCTTGTATGAAATCCCAAATGGCATCCCTTGGATTTATAGATGTTTTTGCTACGTTGGTAGCTATGGTAAATACAAAATTTCTTGAAGTTGGCAATCTGCTTTTGCGAAGAATTATTTTGCAGCTTAAGAGGGCATACAAATGCAATGACAAGCACATGTTGATAGCAGTAGCCAAATTCATAGCTCATTTAGTGAATCAATAAGTTGCACATGAGATCATTGCCTTGGAACTTCTCACCCTTTTACTAGAGAACCCCACAGATGATAGTGTAGAGGTTGTTGTTGGGTTCGTGAAAGAATGTGGTTCTTTGTTGCAAGACATTTCACCTAAAGGTCTCTATGGGATTTTTGAAAGATTTAGAGGTATTCTCCATGAGGGGGAAATTGACAAACAAGTACAGTTTTTAATTGAAGGCCTTTTTGCAATTCGCAAAGCTAAGTTCGAGGGTCATCCAGTTGTGCATCCAAATCAGTTAACACATGAAGTTTTCCTAGAAGATGAACTTGATCAAGAAGTTGGTTTGGATGTTTTCAAGCCAGATCTTGATTTCTTAGAGCATGAGGCAACCTATGAAAAATTGAAGAAAGATATCCTTGGAGATGCTTCTTCAGATGAAGAAGAAGGGGAGAATGATTCAGGTGATGATTCAAATGATGATGATGATGATGATGAAGAGGAAGGTGAGGAAGCACTGAGAATACAGGATGAGATGGAGACAAACTTGGTCAATTTAAGACGTACAATTTATTTGACAATCATGTCAAGTGTTGATTTTGAGGAAGCTGGTCATAAGCTACTAAATATCAAGCTTGAACCTGGTCAAGAGAGAACATACCTTCATTATTATGGTCTTCTTGGGAAAATATTCTATATGATCAATAAAATTTATGAGGAATTTTTTTATAAGTGTTTTGTACAACAGTATTCTATGATACACAGACTAGAAACAAATAAACTGTGTAATGTTGCAAAGTTTTTTGCCCACTTACTTGGCACAGATGCTCTTCCATGGCATTGTCTTTCTTATATGAGTCTGACAGATGAAGATACTACTTCCTCTTCCCGTATATTTATAAAGATTCTCTTGCAGGAGCTAGCAGAGAAGCTTGGTATATTGTTGCTTAATGAAAGGTTGAACGATCCAACAATGCAGGAGTCTTTTGATTCAATTTCTCCAAAGGACAATCCCAAAAATTTACGGTTTACTATCAATTTCTTTACTTCTATTGGTCTTGGTGGTATCACTAAGAGTTTACGTGATTATTTGAAGAATATACCAAGGCATGTAATGCAATAGCAAAATTTTATTCCTGAGTCAAATGAATCTACCTCTAATGACGATTCTTCTAGTTCATCAGGTTCATCAGATTCTGATACATCAGACTCAGATTCTGAGAGTGAAACTGACAGTGAGAGTAGTAAGGAGTCACCAAGAAAGATATAAAATTCAAAGCATGACAATGAGTATGAAAAAACAAGAAGAAAGAAAAGGGCGAGGGCATCTGACTCAGAGGATGGAAGTGACAGTGAAAAAATCAAAAGGAAAAAGAAAAGGAATTAAAAATCTTTCTAGTCAGTTATTCAAGGCTCCAGTAGACACCGTTTTCCTGAACTGTGACAAACAAAAGAATCACTCCCAAGTGCTTTGGTTTTATAACAAATGATTATAAGATGCTACAATGTTGTCTTATGTATTTTAATAGCCACGGGTTTTAGATTTTTGTACTTGACAGGTAATGGATAAACAGTGTTAGGAGGAGAAAATATTGAAGGCCAAGTGCAGATTGTGATAATACTAGATCAATGAATCTTGTTATTTATTGAGTATTTCTTGTTTTCCATGTTGTGTGATGTACCATAAGCAAACTAGAAATATAAATTCAATAAGATTCTTTGTTCAATGATGATAATTTCTATTTTCTTGCCTGTGAAGAAAGACCATGTCAGACAATATCAACGAACAACAAAATAAGGAGACAATTGCTAGATTGTGGTCTAACTTGAAAAGAAAAGGTGATGGAAAATGTTTTTGTCCGTGCAAAATTTGTAAGGGGTTAAAGACTAGAATACTTCTAATCAAAACAACAAAGAAACATTATAGGCTGCATGGTCACATTGAAGGTGGACATGATTATCATCCACTGGTAAGTGTTTCATTATATCGTTTTGACAATTTATATACATAATAAATCACGTGATGATGAGATCATGATCATGGTTTATTTATGTTTATCAATTTTATATAGGTCGAGCACCCCAGAGCACATGGTATGGATCAACACAACCCTAAGAATATGGTTTTCGAAGTGGACAAACATGGAGATGTGAATATCGAAGCTGGAGATAATGATCCCATGGAAGATGATGATCATGAGCCAGAAAACACAATTGAAGATGATGGTACAAATACATTGATCCATGACTCATTTAGTACTCGCGCGGCTGATCATGATGATGAAGATGACCTTGATGTTTTTCATGATGTCCCTCTACTTGAGAAGGCATCTGAGGCCCTTTACGAAGGCTCGCAGGCAACTCTTCTCTCCGTTGTATTGTTGTTGGTGAACTTGAATGTTATGAATGGTTTATCCAACATAACAATGTCATGTATGTTAAGGTATATCATATATGTCATAATAAACTATGAATCATGTTGTACCATTAATATTCTTTATTATAACAAATTACATTTTTTTGTTGTAGATTGATAGGTGATTTTTTGTTACCACCATCAAATATTCTACCTTGCTCATACCGAGAATTATCTGTTGTTATGAAAGATATTGGAATGGAGTATCAAGCAATAGATACTTGTCCCAATGATCATATTATATATCACAAACAAAATGAATTTCGAACTGAATGCCCTAAATGTCATATCAGTAGATATCAAACAGATCAAATAACAAAAAGGGTTCCTCGCAAGGTTCTTCGCTATATTCCCATTATTCCACATATGCAATGACTATTCAAGTGCACTAGCTTGGCACAATTTATGGATTACCATGCACACAATAGAAGTTGAGATGACATCATTCGAATGCCTACAGATGGTTCAGCATTTATGGACATAGAGGAAAAGTGGCCACACTTTAAAGAAGAACCTCGTAATCTCAGGCTTTCATTGGCAGCGAACGGTGTCAATCCATTTGGAGAGATGAGATTTGTTTACTTAGTTGGCCTGTTTTTGTTATCAACAATAACATTCCTCCATGGATGTCAATAAAGAGGGAGCACATAATGTTGGCAATGATTGTTCCAGGTATTTTATCATTTAAATATACTCATCTAAATTTATTTATTAATATTGCAGTAAAATGGTCATAATAATTATGTAATTTTTTTGTTCATTCGATTAGGTAAGTACCAAGTTAAAGATATGAATGTATATATCGAGCCTCTTATCGATGAGTTGCTGGAGTTATGGAATGGTGTCACTATGTATGACATCTCTAGACCAACAGGACAAAGACAATTTCAATTCCGTGGGATGCTTCTATGAACAATACACGATGCCCCGGGGCTAACACATTTTTGTGGTATGTTATAGTGTTTAAGTTGTGCATGAACATTATAATTCAAAAAATTATCATATTTAATCCAATTATATATTATCTTGTAGGTCTTCAAACAAAGGGAAAATTTGCATGTCCTGTTTGTGTTCCAAAGATGAAATCTCGTCATTCAAAAAGTTTAGGAAAGCAGGTGTTTGATGAGTATAGGCACTTTCTCCACAAAAATCATAAGTATCAAAATATTGAAAAACATCTTTTCAATGGGAAAGAAGAGAATACATCAAAGCCACGAAGAATGACACCTCACCCATGGAAGTTGGAATATAATAGAATTAATCGTCAAGGTAATGCCATTTCATCTATTGGTTTGTCATAAAACATCTTTTCTATTTTATTTTGTTTACTGATGATGTGATTGATGATCATGAAGTTCGTGAAGGCATAAATGACCACCTTCCTAAGGGACTAAAAATTTATCCCCGACAATTTAGTAGGTTGCCCTACTATGAGCAGTTACAAATTGTTCATTTGTTTGATAGTATGCATATTGGAAAGAATATAATAGAGACGGTATGGAAAATATTGGATGGAAGGCGTGACAAAGAAAAAATTATCAAAATATGTAGTGACATTCAAGATTCCAATCATGCAATGATAAATGTCATTCAATCAAATAGCCATGGAGACCAGATTAATATAAGTGAGCTTCCTTGGTTATTAACGGACCAGCAAAGCAATGCTATAAAAGAAGTCATATGAAAAATTTGATTTCCCATAGGATTTGCTGCGAACATAAACAATCTCATATCAAAGAAAAGTGAATTTGGGCCAGGGATGAAAATGCATGATTGGCATACCTTCATTAAGGTAATTCATGTTCTTGTGTTTTTAGTATGTATTTAAGTACTACGCATACGTGTACTTTTCATTATGTTACAAAAAAATGAAAAGATAATTTTATAATTGTTGTAGTACGTTCTACCTCTATCTCTCCCAGACGACTTCGACAATAATGTCAAGAAAGTCATATATGATCTTGGAAAATACATGAGGTAAGTAGTGATATTTCTTTAGTTCGTTGTATAGATATTATATTTGCGATTCGTTTTACTTGTTATGTAATATATATTTTTGCGTCTTGAATACCTTGTAGGTGGTTGTCATGTAAAGAAATCCATAAAGATGATATAAAATATTGGAAGAGAAAAATTCCTCATTTAATGTGTGAAATGCAAAAGTGTCTACCTCCATCTTTTTTCAATGCACAAGAACACTACCTCATACACCAAGTTGAGGAGATTGAATTGTGTGGACCTGTACACACTAGGTCAATGTGGATGGTTGAGAGGCACTTGAAATTTTTGAAGGCTTTGGTTCGACAAAGAGCACATCCTGAGGGTTCTATGGTGGAGGGATATATGGTATACCATACTATTGTGTACATTTCTGAATATCTTCCTAAGTTTACAGCAAAGATCCACATGGATCGCATTTGGGATCCCAACACTATTAACAAATTCGAAGGGGAGTACTTGACAGGGAAAGGTAGATTGAGGAAAGTGAGAGGTAATTATAAGATATGATTGTAGTTAATTAATTCTTAATCTTCAATATAAATGAAATTGTAAGACGTCTATTTATTTTTTGTACAACTGGTCGAGAGTGGGATGCACTACATTTGTATATTGCAAACAATCTTGATTGGATGACGGTATGGATTGAACATTGTCAACATTTTGGATGCATGTTAGCATGGGAAGGTGTGGCTTCATTGGTTAAAGAAGCACATCGTAATGGAGATTCCAATGTTACGCAAAGGGAATTTGATTTAGCATATGGTTTAAGAGATAAACAGGTACGTATAAATTTATTAATCACCCATATGTTTATCAACTCACAATGCAATAAATTTTATATGTTTGACATATCGTAGGTCAAACACCACAATGCTATGTGCTGCAATGGTCATAAATTTCGCATAAAAAAGTTGGATGACACAAAGAAAACTTGTGATTTTGGCATCACTGCAGTCTTTGAGGTGACAAATATTTCATCGAGAAATGACATTCATCCTCAACAATCTCAAAATCGATACTATGGCATTTTGGATGATATACTTGAGTGTGACTTTAATTCCTTCAAATTAGTTTTGTTCATCGTCAAATGGTACGGGCTACGATTGAATAAAAATGATCCTGATAGAACTGTTATTGAACATGATAATGGTTTTATAATGCTAAATACAAGGTCATTTGAACCAGTTGGGGATGAGCCCTATGTTCTTCCAAGCCAGTGTGAGCAAGTATTTTACTCAGAGGTTCCACATAAACCGGGTTGGTCATTTGTTGTAGACATGATCCAAGAGGAAGGCCGATAACGTATAATGTGATGGAAGAAGAAGATGCCAAAGAAGAAGATACTGAAGAAGTAGAAGATGAAGTGGATGATGATCACGATCGACAGTTTCTCAATGACGATGAAGAAGAACAAGAAGAACAAGAAGAAGAAGAAGAAGATGATGATGATGATGATGATGATGATGATGATGATGATGATGATGATGATGATGATGATGATGATGATGATGATGATGATGATGATGGCGATGGTGATGGTGATGGCGATGGTGATGGCGATGGTGATGATGGTGATGATGATGGCGAAGATGTTGATGATGATGATGATGATGATGACGACGATGACAACGATGACGACGACAATGATGACGACGACGACGACGACGACGACGACGACGACGACGACGACGACGACGACGACGACGACGACGACGACGACGACGACGACGACGACGACGACGACGACGACGACGACGACGACGACGACGACGACGACGACGACGACGACGACGACGACGACGACGACGACGACGATGATGATGATGATGATGATGATGATGATGATGATGATGATGATGATGATGTTGGCGATGATGACCATGATGATGATGATGATGATGTTGGCGATGATGACCTTGATGTTCATGATGATGAAGAATGAAATGTATGAGGTATGTGATTAGTATATTATCTATTTAATATTGACTTCTTGATAGAATTTTTTTTACATAATTAATTCATTATGCACCTTTTAATATGGAGATGGAGATAGGGAGAGTGACTATTTATGTGACAATTTTTAAACTGTGTTTATTTATGGAAATTGGATTGTTTATTAGCTATGTGATGGATGTTGATTTAAAATACATATGTGATGGATCACATGTTTATGATGATGCATGTGACATTTTTTGAACTTTGTGTTTATTTATAGAACGTGGATTGTTTATTAACTATGTGATGGATGGTGATTTATGATACATATGTGATGGATTACATGCTTATGATGACACATGATATGTGATGCTAATTGTGATGCTCAATTACATATATGATGACACATCATGTGATGCTTCTGATGCTTATGATACATATGTATTTATTGTTTATCAACTTACAAATGTAGTAATGCTTATGATGCTCAATTGATGGTGTTGATTTCAGGTATAGTCCCTGTGTGATGTTGTCACCCTTGGTGGGAACAGGTCATTGACTACAAACATCGTCAACCATTTAGTTGAGGATCCTGCATAATCTACATAAAGTAAAGGTAAGGAATTAAAAAAATTACAATGATTTTGATGACAACATCTTTTTATTATTTAATACTCTTTTTGTCTACAAAGTTCATGTTGTTCATTTTGTGTACTATGTAATTTTTAGCTAACATAAGATAATTGAATTACATTGTACAAGACCCTGAACCCCTTTGACGAGGATCCTGCACAGTCTCATGGATGGATAGGTATAACTAGTCAATACACCCTATAGAAACAGTTTATTTTTTTAAAATTACTTGGAAAACAAACTTCCTCAGTTTTTCAAACCTCGACATTAGCAGAAAATATAATACAATTATCAACGCTTGAGGCCCTGGTTGGACTTATTCCAATTTTCATCCCAAAATCAACTTTAGGGCTGACTTCTTCATCAACATTATCCTCATTTGCAAAATTTATCTCTCATTTCATGGAGTGCAGGTACCCCCAAATAGATATTTGTCAGATCTGTCTTCGTCGAGTGAGAAAAATACAGCAATAGAAAATGAAAGTGACACATGTAGTAGGTCTACAATAGGGAGATCAACAAGAGGTCAAAAGATTAGAAGAAAATTCAATAAACGCATGAAATTTTTCATTGCTCAAGGGGGTTCATGTTCTTATGATGATGAGACCAAAGGCGACATTGAGGTGCCACTGAGGTACGGACATCTACAGAAACAATGGTTGCCCAAGGAACTTCCTCCAATAAACACCGATTTTTGTGTTAACGATAGGATATATCGCATAGCACCTTCGTCGTTACATGGCTTAGGATTATTTTCCATGGACGGCATAAAGGTCTGTTCCAATAGAGTTGCAGAATTAATGGATTTTGTTGGACCTTGTTACAATTACAAACATTGGATGTAGATTGTTGAATATAAAAAAAGTATGCGTAGGTATGCACTGTCAGCAAATTATATACAACAGAAAGATAATGATCAAAGTAAATGAGTGGTTGTATACATTGATGGTTGGCCAAAAGAAACAGGGAATATTGTAGGTTTTATAAATAGTACACAACCTGGGTCAACTAATAAACAACCCAATTGCATATTTGAGGCACGCGAGGGAAATCGTGTATTTGTATGTGCGATAAAATCAATAAGTGCAGGTGAAGAGCTTCTAATCGATTACAGTTTGAATCGTATAGATACAAACAAAGTTAATATCATGGGGGTGGTACATACTATATACCATTTAAATTACAACCTCCAATTAATGAATCCAATATGCCATTTTATTATGAAGTTTTTTTGCTAAGTCTATTGGTTTAATTTTGCTAACGTTTTTTATATTTTTTCTTTGTCACAAGTCGACATGGATCCATCACATATCGCAGACAGAGATGTAGCTTGTGACACTTCTACCGAGCAAGTAAAACTCATTTTAATTGTACAAATTAGATAGAAGCAAACAGTTACATTATTATGTTCTTTTTTTTAGTGATTTATACTAATTTTTTAATTGTTAATTATATTCTTGACACAGACGGATGTTCGGGGAAAGGGAAAGGGAGTTGCAGTACTTGAGCACCTTTCTAGGGATGTGGAATCATTAGGGTTAAGCGATAATGACCCTAAAGATCCCACAGACCTTATGAAATTATTTAAAATGCCTCTTATAAAAAATAGAAAAGAGATTGTTGATTTGGCAGTCGTGCATCCTATCATTGATGAGATACGAGAGAGGGTGGAATTATTGCTTCGGACAGCAAAAAAATTGCAAGTAAGCAGTAATGAAAGCTTTAATTATAACAAAAGTTCAATAATGGTTTATATTTTATTCTCTTTTATGTCATTAACTAAAATATGTACGTATTGTTTTTACAGCAATTTATTCGCCCTCATCAAAGTCATTCCCACGATCAGGGTGTTACAGGATCTTCAGGTGATGACAATTTTCTTGTATTATCACTTGCTTGGCTTATCACTCTGAGTACCCAAAACACATCATACTTGATACTGTCAATTTTCAAAATAAAGGTTCATCCTTGTTTACAATTGTTGCACTTTTCATATATTTAATGTTTGATATATTTAATGTATTATTCTTTAGGTGTTATCAATGTTACTGTGCAAATGTCGTCGTCGCCTCATCAGAGGTTACCCTCACCTGTATTGCTGACTGCAATGTCAGCAACACGTAGCATGTAGACATCCTCTAGTACACGTCATATTGGCCCGCCCACTATTGGTAGATCCCTCTTTTGCTCTATCTTCTATCATGTATTTATTTCCCTTCAAGCGTTCTTTCTTGAATTCTAATGCCATTTCATAGTGGATTCATTTTTTGCAGGAGGAGTTGCACATGAGGATGTGCCAAAGGCGACTACTATAGATAACATACCATCATTTCCTGAATCTTCTCATATTGCTAGTACGGGAACGTTGCAGGCCACATTGGTGGTGAGCGACAAAGAAATGATTCCCTTAAAGATACAAAAGGTTCCAGGTACTTTAAAATTATTATTATATATACTCTAATTGTAATTTACTTTATGATCACTCATTTTGGACTAATGATCCCATGAATTTTTTGCAGGTAATGATATTTTCTATAAACATCTTAGTGACATTGCATTGCAGATATTTGGGCCCACCATACGTAAAAGGTGGTACAACATATCTGAACTAACCCTAATCCACTTTTGATTTCATATCATTGCTAGAATAGTTTTCCTTTGATCCATTTCTTGAATTGCAATAAATGTAGCTTCACTTCATTTCTGAATCTAATAAGTTTGTTTTTGCTTTAAAAGGTGGAATGACCAAGAAAAAAGGTTAAAAGATGAATTGACAAACCAAATGGTTGAGTAGTTTGGAAATGACACCTTTGACAAAACCAAGCTCCTTGAAAAAGTTGACACATATCTAAAGTATGTGAGGGACCAATACAGGACCCATTTGGAGAGGAACCTAAAGTACGAGCGTCCCCCCATGATTCCAGAGAGGGAGTGGAAGGACCTGATTTTGGATGCCAAGGAGAAAATTGAAAGGAAAAAAGGAAATACAGCACTAGACGCCAGAAGAAGGTACGGGATACTATTAAGAATGTAATTATGTACTAATTAATTAGTCTTTATATTTATATAATCTAACATATTTCAAACTTTTTATAGACTGAGTGACACCTCAAAGGCAACCAAGGCAAGGCAAGAAAAGCACAGGCAACACAAACTCAACTTTGGTGGTTATATGAAACTTGTTGCATGAATTGTAAGCATCTCATGTAAATGAAATATTGCATCAAAATATTAATAAATTGCAAACATTTTTTTTTTATCAAACAATGCAAGCAAAATTCACAGTACCAAGCAAAAATGTAGGGCTCTGAATTCAATAGAGCACCCACAGAAGATGACAAGACAATTGGCTACCAGCAAGGCTATTTAGCCATGGTTGATCGGCTACGAGAATTGAGTGGGCATACACAACATTTGAGTGCATCTTTCACACGGGTAAATATGCTAAATTGAAGTTGTTTCAAATTGAATACTTTACCAATGATCTAATTGATGTTGAGTTCCAACATAAAGTGACTATATTTGTTTTAAATAAGCAAGCAATGATAACAATGTGCATGTCATTGGAATGCAGCCTACTAATTGTGAAACACTACCTACACATGAAGGTCTGGATGTGCATCCCAGCAGTGGAGGTATTCATTTGCTATTCAAATTTATTTATTTAGCTAGTAATACAATTAAACATCTTAATTTGTAATTAGAGTAGTAATTAATGTAACCTTTTTGTTAATATTTTAGAGCATGTAGTTTGTGGTGAGCAAGTAAAGCATGATCTGGGTACACAACATCAAGAACGTGATGTTCCCCACTCAGGTAAAGAGGACCACTGTTATTGCTTTAAACAAATATAATTGCAATTGGTGTTCAACATTAATGTAACCTTTAGTATTTCAACTCCAAATGATCTAGAGGGTGTTCAGCATGTTGAGGTTGAGCCTACACAAAATGATGTGGCCCAATCAGGTAAAGAGCACAACAATTATGTTCTTTAAATTAATGAAATACTTGTAACAATAAATTTTTTTTTTTGAATTTAACCTGTTTCTTTGTTATTGCAGAGGACCCCCCTTCGCTTTAGTGTCCTCATCCTCAGTATAGGACTAGGCATACATCGAGATCACGAGCAGTTGGCGGAACATTTGTAGAGGGGGGAAATGATGAAGAAACCGATGTTCCACTTAGTCTTTTCATAGCTTCAAAGAAAAAACAAAGAAAGAAATGATTGTAATCTAACTTATTTGATAATGACTGATTTTTATGTGTTAGTGAATGTAATTATGTGCTAATTAATGGTTATGGATGATATGTGTTAATTAATATTGATGAATGTTGTGTGTTAATTAATATTAATCAATGTTACATGTTAATGAACATTATGTGATATTAATGAATGAATGCTATATTTTATTAATGGTAGAAAGAAAGAATGAATGAATGTTATAAGATGTTAACGAGGAATTTAGAGTGATGTTAAGGGGGGAGGGGCCAAATGAGCTTCCACCTTCACGTTGTTGACCCTGTTAAGTAGAGAATATTAAACTATTCTCAAAACCAAGTGAAGCTTAATAAGATAACACACTTTTCAATATTTCATTATGTTGCACAGTTAAATTTATTGAATAATGTATATTGAATCTTAATTGCAGGGTCCAATAGAGCCAACACGAACAACAACACCACAAGTTGTTGGGTATAATGAACTCCCATATTGTCTTGTCTGTACACGAACAATATGAGTTGCTTCTAGTGTTGATATCCAAGGTAGGACTACAAAAGTTATGAATATGCCTCATCCTTGTAAGTTTTTTTATTTCTTGTAAGTAATGAATATGCCTCTGTTGGTATTTTGGTATGGTTTTGTCATTGATGTCAACACCTACTAAACTTTATCAACTCTAGCACTTTGGAGAATCACCAATATTCACCGGCAAGCAAGTGACTTATGCACAGTCACCGGTATATGGTACACCAGCAGGATATAATGATCACTGACACTTGGAATACACTTGGTTATGTCGAAGACATCATTTGGACACCTTGTCTTGGAGATTTTTTTATTGGTGTATTCGTAATTGCATATTTTTTGTTGCCGGCAAATAGGTCCAGGTTATACACCGACAGGTTTATCTTCTCCAGATCAGCATGGCATGCTATGGAGATGATTTATTATTGTTGTAAATGCATCAAGCGGACATGTTGAATCGGTTATTGCATTAGATATTGTTTTATTTGAAAAATGATTTTATTGTAATATCTTGTAGAGCTGACCTACTAAAATTGGTCTTAGGTTATGATATAAATGTAAGATCTTATTTGTAAGATCGAATGTGGTATGCGAAGAAAATTTGTGTCAAGTTATATGTGAAAATAAGATGAGCTATAAACACAGACATTATTTGAAGGTGAAGCAAGGTTTTTGTGAAAGCATATCAAAACTACACCGATACTGAATCCAACATATGAAGATGCTATTTTGAGCAGTACATCCTTATTGGATTTAACCATCCAATTGTAGTAAGTGTGACTCCTATTTTATGCTTGAGCAATGAGCTCTAGGCACTTGGCCTTTCTGCATGTGCAAACCCCATTTGTATATCTGATTGTGGGTAAGGTTTCCCATCGTGGTTTTTCCCCTTACAGGGTTTCCACATACAAACATTGGTGTTATGTGTTGTGGATGACTTTGTCCTCTTCTTTCATGCATAAATATTTGTCGGTATTGCAATTATCTGATAAAACTGTCCACCAGTATAAAAGACTGGTTCACCGGTATTAAGCAGTAAGTTGGTTAAGTTGTTTTGATTTAAATTTATTTAACAACTAATTCACCCCCCCTCTCAGTTGTCTTCAGGATCTAACAATTGGTATCAAAGCCTAGTCCTCTTTTGCAGAAGTTTAACAGCTTGAGGAGATCCAATGTCTACTAACTATTTCAAGAAGGACAGTCCTAAACTTGATGGAACCAACTATGGCTATGGAAGATCAGAATGGAGACACGTCTAAATTGCATCAGAAAGGACATCTAGGATGTTACAAAGAATGGCTATACTGCTCCTACTCAAAGTCAGCCTAATCCACCTAACTTGACTAAAGATGAGGACAATGATTGCAAAGCAAGAGAAGCACTTTTGAGCGCATTAACAAATCACCAAATCATGGGATTATCAGATAGATCAACTACTAAAGCTATTTGGGATCATTTGGAAACATTGAATGAAGGAGGTTCCACAGTCAAAATTGCAAAACTTGAAAGCTTCCGGGTCAAGTATGAAAATTTGAAAATGGAAGAAGATGAAAGGATTTCTGCTTTTATGGAAACAGTTAATGAAATTGTTTTGGGTATTAAATGTTGTGGAGGAACCTTAAGTGAGGATGAAATTTTTTCAAAAATTTTAAGAGGATTGCCACCGGCATATAAAATGAAAGTCACTGCTATAAATGAGTTAAGAACAATGCCTAATACATCAGTAACTAGAGACACATTGATTGGAAAACTTTCAACCTTTGAAATTGAGGAATTTGGTCATGTTGCTACTATAAAGATAGATTTAGCCTTTAAAGCATCAACATCATTTGACAAATCTGATTGGAAAGCCTTCTATGTAAGAGAACTTGAAGAAAGCAGGAAAGAAAATGAAAAACTTGAAGAACTTGAAGCACTATTTGCAAAGAAAATGCCTAAAGGTCCAGTTGGAAGTAAGTATGAAGATAAAGCACCCTTTAAATGTTTTAATTGTAATAAGATTGGTCATGTGGCTTCAAGATGCCCTAATAGACATGCTAGACTAAGAGAAGAAGCTAGAAGGACATACAAGCCTAACCCTGAATATCAAAGATACAGATTTAAGAAGAATAAAGACAAATCTTGTTATCTTGTTGATGAATGAGTGACTGATGATTATGATGAGGATCCGACAGACAATGGATGGGCTTTTGTTGCTATAATAGAAGATCAACCGGCACCTACAATCCAACTGGTAGACCAGGCCTTGGCAACTAAAATTGAAGTAAAGGATGAGTGGATCATTGATTCGGGATGCTCACATCATATGACAGGAGATAAAGGTAAATTCTTGAACTTTCAAGAATATAATGGAGGTCTAGTGAGATTTGGAGATGACAAAGCTTGTCTAATCAAAGGTAAGGGTACAATATCTCTTGATGGTAAGCATAATACTGACAATGTTTACTATGTTGAAGGTTTAAAGCATAATCTTTTGAGTGTTGGTCAATTAGTTGAGAAAGGATTTCAGTTACAATTCAAAAATGGTAAATACGAAATTATGAACAGAACTGGTTTAGAAATTGCAACCGGTAATCAAACTAGAGGTAATATCTTTCATTTGAATAATAGTGAAAGGACATGCTTGATTTCACATATTGATGAAAGCTAGCTATGGCATAAAAGACTCTGTCATGTAAACTTTGATTGCATGGTAAAAATCAGTACTACTAAGGCAGTTAGAGATTTCCCTAAAATTGTCAAACCTCACAATATAGTATGTAAGGAATGTCAATTTGGAAAACAAGTTAGAGCTACTTTCAAAAGTATTCCATAAAAATCCAATAATGCTCTTGATTTAATTTACACTGATTTATGTGGTCCAACTAGAATTAAAAGCTTACAAGGTGATAGATATTTCATGTTAATCATTGATGACTATTCTAGAATGTGTTGGGTTACTTTTCTCAGAGAAAAATCAGAAGCACTTGGAAACTTCAAACTGTTCAAAGCAATGGTAGAAAATGAAACCGGTAAGAAAATCAAATGTCTAAGATCAGATCAAGGAGAAGAATTTACATCTAAGGAATTTAATGCATTTTGTGAAGTAAATGGAATAAGAAGACAGCTATCAGCACCTCAGACACCACAACAAAATGGAGTTGTTGAAAGGAAAAACAGAACTATCTTGGATGCAGCTAGAAGTATGTTATCAGAAGCAAAACTACCACATGTGTATTGGAGAGAGGCAGTAAGTACAATGGTCTATACATTCAACAAAGTTCACATCAAAGGTGAAACTGGTAAGACCCCTCATGAACTATGGTTTGGTATTACTCCTACTCTTAAATATTTTAAAGTATTTGGAAGTAAATGCTATATTAGAAGAGATGAGTATATTGGTAAATTTGATCCTAGAAGTGATGAAGGAATATTTCTTGGTTATTCATCTAAGAGTAAAGCATATTGATGTTTTAACAAAAGATTTCAGAAAATTGTTGAGAGTACAAATGTGAAGATTGATGAACAATTCAAAGGAACTTCAAGGTATATATATTTTGAATCGACAACAAAAATTCTAACAAATGAACCTACATTGAACCCACCGGTACAGAATGAAGATCCAGTTACACCAGTACCATCTGAAAATTCCACTGTGAATGAGGATCAGCAGCAAATAAAGACACCCCGGTATGTAAGACTAAATCATTCTGAAGATCAGATAATTGGAAACAAGCATAAAGGAGTTATGATAAGAGGAAGATTGGCAAATGAAGAGGTATATCTTATTTCTCAAATTGAACCATCATCAATTAATGAGGCATGTGAAGATAAATATTAGACTAAAGCTATGGAAGAAGAATTAGAACAAATTGAGAAGAATAACACTTGGACATTAGTTCCCCGACCTAAAGATAAAAATGTAATTGGAACCAAATGGGTATTCAGAAACAAACTTAATGAAGATGGTAAGGTTATCAGAAATAAAGCAAGACTGGTGTGTAAGGGATATTCTCATAAAGAAGGAATTGATTATAATGAAACCTTTGCACCGGTAACTAGAATTGAGGCAGTCAGATTATTCTTGGCTTTTGCAGCACACAAGAACTACAAAGTTTATCAAATGGATATTAAATGTGCATTTCTGAATGGAGATCTTGAAGAAGAAGTTTACATTGAACAACCTGATGGATTTTCTTTGACAGATGACAAAGATATGGTTTGCGGGTTAAGGAAAGCTTTGTATGGATTGAAGCAAGCTCCAAGAGGTTGGTATGCAAGATTGGATAAGTATCTTTTGAAGATTGGTTTTTATAAAGGTAATGCTGACATCAACTTATATTATAAAATAACTAATGATGACATTTTGGCTATAGAAGTTTTTGTTGATGATATAATCTTTGGAGGAGAAGATGGATTATGTAAAGACTTTTCTATTGAAATGCAACAACAATTTAAAATGTCTATGATCAGTGAAATAAGATTATTTTTAGGATTGCAGATTTCATAGACTGACAAAGGTATATTCTTAAGTCAATCCAAATACTTAAAGGAGTTACTAAAGAAATTTGGGATGGAGAACTCTAAACCGGTAAGCACACCTATGACTAGAAATGATAAACTATCATTTAGGGATGAGTCTACACCTGTTAATCCTACCAGGTACAAATCTATGATAGGAGGTTTACTATATTTGACACAAATGAGACCTGATATCATGAATGCAGTATGTATTCTTTCAAGATTTCGGAGTAATCCTAGAGAAAAACATGAATCAGCAGTAAAAAGGATTTTCTGGTACTTACAAGGCACTACAAATCTTGGATTATGGTATCCTAGAGATGAAAACTTTGAATTATGTGCATACCCAGATGCAAATTAGGCAGGAGATGTGGATGACAAGAAAAGCACTACCGACGAAGCATTTTTTCTTGGAAGCAGACTAGTTTCTTGGTTGAGTAAGAAACAAAGTTGTACATCCTTATCAACAGTAGAATCAGAATATGTTGCAGCAACAACTAACTGTACAGAGGTACTATGGCTTAAACAAATGTTGAAAGACATAAAAGTAAAATGCAAGGAACCTATAACTATCTATTGTGATAAGACTGCAGCAATTGATATATCTAAGAACACGATATTACACTCTAAAACCAAACATGTTTCTATAAAACTGAATTTTATAAGGGAAAATGTTGAAGCAAAAGAAATAAAACTAGTTTATATGAATACAAAAGAGCAAATTGCAGATATTTTTACTAAACCTCTACCTAAGGGGACTTTTGAATATCTCAGAGACCAGCTTGGGGTCATACCCCCACCGGTAGAGACTTAGGAAGTTGATATCTATCATCAACCGGCAAAAGTAACACAAGAAAATTTTACTCCGGTCTTTGATAAAGAAGCTACTTCTCAGGGGGAGTAGTTGGTATACTATATTGGTTGGTATTTTGTATCTAGAAATGTTTCTATTACTTTGACATTTGAAGTCAAAGGGGGAGAGATTGGTATGGAAAAACACAAGGAAAACACAAGGAAATACATGTTACTCTTAGGGGGAGAGATTGTTACTTTGGGAGAGTTTACTTATATTTTGGTAATTGTTGGTACTTTGGTATTTGGTATTTCTATTTTGGCACTTTGATGGTTTTTCCATCTTGTGTTGCCATCAATGCCAAAGGGGGAGATTGTTGGTATTTTGGTATGGTTTTGTCATTGATGTCAACACCTACTAAACTTTATCAACTCTAGTACTTTGGAGAATCAGCAATATTCACCGACAAGCAAGTGACTTATGCACAGTCACCGATATATGGTACACCGGTAGGATATAATGATCACTGGCACTTGGAATACACTTGGTTATGTCGAAGACATCGTTTGGACACCTTGTCTTGGAGATTTATTTATTGGTATATTCCTATTTGCATATGTGTTGTTATCGGCAAATAGGTCCAGGTTATACACCGACAGGTTTATCTTCTCCAAATCAGCATGACACGCAATGGAGATGATTTATTATTGTTGTAAATGCATCAAGCCAACATGTTGAATCGGTTATTGCATCGGATATTGTTTTGTTTGAAAAATTATTTTATTGTAATATCTTGTAGAGTCGACCTACTAAAATTGGGCTTAGTGTAGACACTTAAAAATAATTATTTAATTATTTTTAATTCCTCACATAGTTAATTAATTATGTTAATTCAAATTCTCCTCAATATTAATTATATAATTAATATTGTCACTATGGTATGTGACTGATTTATTTAATAAATCAATCCCTTTCTTTATTCTTCTAAAAATTAATTCCTCACAAATCTCTCTCTTAGCTAATTAATTTCAATTAATTAGTTAACCCACATGATTCCTACAAACCATCTTCTTAATTCATCATTAACCTAATAAATTCTTCTAGAAACTCCCTAAACTCACTTAACCTTATTCTTCTAATTTTTAATTCCCTCCACTCATTCTCTCTCCTAGTCAAATCCTCCTACAACTCCTAATCCCACCTAACATGTCCTCTAATCTCCCTCCTAATGAGTTGCTAATGGCTAATCATCATGATTAGCTACAAAGTAAACCCCTTGTCCCTTCCATCTAGCCACTACTTTTAAATGCTCTTCACCTAGCTGAATGTGAGATTTTCGAAATCTCACATTCCTCTAGACATCTCCTCTCCCAAGGAATTTTTAATTCCTTCTTATTCCTCCAATCCCCATGATTACCCCTTTTTGGAGAATTTTAAATTCCTCCTCCCCATTCTTCAAGGAATGTCACATCCCTTGCTCCTCTCAAGGCACATTGGGAAGTCTTCCCAATGCACTTTTCTCTTCTCAAGGCACCTTGGGAAGTCTCCCCAATGTGCCTTGAGGAGTGTGGAGACAACAAATGCATTTAAGGCATATCTCTTGGTCTCCACACCCTCTCTTGGGCCTTGTGTGAGCTCACAAGCAATCCTAGCCCTTCATCTTGAATCCATCCTAGCCGTCCATTCTTCCTCTCCTCCTCTTATAAATTGAGGACTCCATCCCTTCATTTTTCATCTCCAAGTTTAGTAATCTTATGCTGTCCTTTTGAGCCTAGAAAAATCATTTTAGCATCCTTATCATGTCAAAATCATCCTACATCCACACTTAGTCATCTCATCTCCATCATCTTCCAAGATCCATCTCATTTGTGCACAACATTGGAGAGCTATCCACATCAAGCAAGAAAAAGGAGCACATCAAGTGGAGCATCACCAAGGGGCGCCTTCACTTCATCAAGCTCAATCCGAAGGAGAAGGTAAAATAGCAAGGTGAAATGGTCTCTTCATGATATTTTAGCATTTTTCATGTTTATTTCACTATGTTTTGATCATTTTCCCTTCTAATCTATTTTCACCTCTTCATTTTGGCATGCTCGGTGGGACCCACGTCCCTAAGAACTAATATTTTTATGAGTTTTGGTAGGTTTCAGAATAATGCGACTGCAGAAAAAGAAAAAGAAAATCTTTGGTGGCTCTGTATTTCAGCACGAGCCACAAGTTTCTGTTTCTTTTATGTTTCTATTTCTGTTTTTGTGAAAATTTGAATACATGTTATCTGCTTTTTTTTTTTTTTTAAATAATCTGTCTAACCGCAGGAATTATTCAATTAACCAAATGTTGTTGCAAGTTGCAGGTTGCCTTGGAGATTCGAATAAACCGTGTGTTTTTTAATTTTTAGGCACTTAGGGTTAATTAGGAGGATAAATGTATTATTGTCTTTGGTGTTTGTGGAAAGTGTGAAAGTAGGAGAGTATGCTCTTGTCTATCTAGACAATCAGAAATCCAGACCTTTGGCACTTTTTCTGCTCTGTTATTTTCTCTATTATCTGCTCTGTTATTTTCTCTATTATCCATTGTTTGTGCAGTACAGTTAGGACTAATTTCCATCTTTTTAGTTATGCAGCTTAATCCAACCACCTGCTAATTAGTGGGACTAATTTCCATCTATAGTTATGGATTCTATTTTTTTGCCATATCTACTTTATCTTGACTCCATTTTCCTCCAAACTTCACTAGATCCCCCACATTACCATTTTGCACATTTCCTTCCATGGGGGCCTTATCCCGGAATCCATTTTTTGAAGCCCAAAATCCCACATTCCTCTATTTTTAGGGTTTGCCATAACTCCTTCCCCTTTTATCCAATCACCTCCAAATTTTCCCATATTGTCCATCTCCAAATTTTGCTTCCTTTTCCCTCTTGGACAAATTTTTTGATTCCTTCATCTCCTCCAAAATCCCCATTCTTTGCTTGCTTATCCCTTAGAAAGTAGCAAAAACCTAGTCAAACCCCATTTACCCATCAATTTTCCTCCAAATCCACATTTCTCATTAGTAAAAAAGTTTTTATTCATGCTTTTCTACTTATTCCCAAAAATTCAAAAAATTAATATTTTTTGTCATTTTGTTGTCTTTTGCAGGACACTTGTTGAAGACTCCATTTTTCAAACTACTAATCAAGTTGTTTTGCAAGTTGCCTAAGAAATCCGACCAAACATTGTGCATTTATTTACATTAGGCACCTAGATATTAATTAAAATGGAATGAACCATTGTCTTATGTGTCTTTAAGAAAAGCGTAAAGGTAGGAGAGTATGCTCTCGTCTAGCTAGACGATCAGAAATCCAGACCCTCCAACCTTTTCTTGTTTGATTGCATGTTTACCTCTAGTGGGCCTGCCCTCCCAACTTGCTCTTTGAGAAGGTAAGAGGGGAATGACCCAAGTGAGTACACCCGGACCTAGGGTTCCCAGCTCACTATAATAAATAGGCCATTGACTATGAAAGGGTCAATGGTTGGGGCTATATGAGAGTTCACTCTCACAATGGGTGCTTTGTAGGATCCTAGAGATCCCAATCATGCTTGTGTGACTACTAAGTTCTTGGTGCTTCATTGGGCTATAGGCCTCAATTGCGCTTGTGCAACTTCGAAGGGTAGCTCCTAACGGGAAGACTTACTAAACACCTTGTTCATAGTGGCCAAAAACCTTCTAGTCATTGGTGTAGGAGGTTGGACCTCCGAAGCTACCCATATTCTTACGACCCTTAGTAGAGACACAAATTTCGCCATGAGGAGTTTTCATGGGAATTGATGCTTGGCTGCCCCGAGAAGTGAGTGTCGTGGAGGGGAGCCAGTGGGGTGAATCATCTAAGTGTTTTCTCTGGGTAAGCATAGTTGGGAAACCAATATGGATCCAATGACTATTGTCCTTGCTAGCTTTAAGAATGTTGTATATGAGCATGAGTGTCTTTGAGATACTATGCATTTGATCATTGTGTTTGCTTTGTTTGATACATACTTGCCAAGAGTAGACTAAAGACACATCACTATCCCCAAACACTTTGCAAAAACACTTGTCAAGACACAAACAATTGTCCAAGTCATTACCCACACAAAGTCCAAAGTTGCGTCAAAGCTCCATCCGTCCCATGTTTCATAAGCCTAAGAGAGAAGCTAAGAGTTCATCCTCTCCATCAACATTCAAGATTGTCCTTTGAAACACCAACTATTGTCCAAATCAGGGTGGTTGTGTCCCTTCATATAACTTGCCATTCGAATCTATCCTCCATTGAGTCATGTTCATGTCAAGAACAACCTAGTCATCAAGTTTCTTCTAAGCCATCATTACCATACCTCCTCCATCAATCATCCTCAAATTTCCCAAGGACTTAGCACATCAAATCAATCTCCCTCCACTATCAAATCAATTATCAAAATTCAAATCCAATCGTCCTCTCATCCAATTTAACCTCACATTAAGGTTACATGCCTTGTGAAATTCCATTTAGACCTCCTCATTAATCAATTGGCTCTCGTGCTTGAAGGAGAATCCTCTCCAAGTACCTTTTGCCTAATCAAGACTCTTAACTCATGTCTTTACTTTTCTTAGGGTCATTAGTCAACCCTTGGTATAAGAGAGGCTTTTTTTTTTTAATCATCAATCCAAGGTCTAAATTCTACACAACTCAGCCCTCACCTTACTTGTGGTTGCATCTGCCACCTAAAATCCTCATCCAAGGACTAAGGTGTTAAATCCTAATCAAATCCGGGCTCTAATCCAAGAACCATACCAATCAACAAAATCCCTTGTCATAAAAGACAAAATCCAAAATTCCACAAATATCTTGCTAAGTCCTTTCATCACAAATTTCCCCCTCCAAAATTTTCCAAGGTTATTCATGTATGGTTACAACTTGATCCCAAAAGAGAAAGATGGCTGAACAACAATATGGCATGTCAAACATTAGTGCCCTATATGAAGATCCCACGCAAGATCCTACACAAAGTGAGCAACCTAGCAATCCAAATCAAAGCCAAAATCCTAACATGGTTAGCCAAGATGAACTTTCTCCAAAAGTGCAAACTTTCCTAGAAGATTCTTTTAACCAAGAGATGATGGAAAATTTTATTCAACACAATCCTACTACACTTCTAAAAACTCTCCTTGAAAATGGAGCTCAACTTCTGCCTAAATTTAATAGATCCGCTCTCGCCCAACAACTACAAGGAGACCTCACTCCCACACAAAGTGCTACACCTATTATTCAAACTCAATCAATCATAGCCCCATCAATCATCCAAGCTCAATCAATACCACCCGTGGTGCATCCCACCATGGTCACCATCCCACCTTCTTCCTCCTTACCATCTATACCACTATCAAATCCGATCTCATCTATTCTCCAACACACTTCTATACCACCTCCTTCCATTCAACCACATATTTCTATTCCACAAACTTCCCTTCCTACCAACAATGTCACAAATTTCATTCGGGCCGTACTCAATCCCGTCACAACAGTTTGTGGACCGCAACCAACTATCACACAAATCCCTGTGACATCGGTCTTCACATCCCACGTTCCTGTCTCTTCATCATATCAATATATTGGTGGTGGTGCACCTTCTTTGGCTTATCCAATTCTTGGGGCAAATACAATTCATCATTATCAAAGTCCACAACAAGACCTCATCAAGGAAATTCAAGACATGAAAAATATCATTAAGGACATGAAACAAAGGACTAATAAAAGGAAAACTTACTCATTCAAAGAGTTTTTCCCTTTTCCTTACGACCCGTCTATATCAATTGCACCCTATCCCCCAGGATTTGAGATCCCCAAATTCACCAAGTACAAAGGCAAAGGAGACCCCCGCGACCATGTCCAAGAATTCCACATCTTATACCAAGAAGTCTCTTGTAGTGACCTTTATCTTTGTAGACTCTTTCCCAAGAGTCTCACAGGAGATGCCCTGGCATGGTTCTCGTCTCTACCACGAGGTTCCATTGTCTCCTTTCCAGACTTGGCAGAAAAATTTGTGGCCCACTATGCTTACAACATGGTTAATGATGTTTCTATGATGGACCTATGCAATACAAAACAAAGGCCCGAAGAAACCTTTGCCAATTTCCTACAAAGATGGTGACATCTTATCAAAAAATTCCAGTGGGACATGCCAGAACAACACCAAATTGAGCTATTTCAAAAGAACTTGGTGCCTGAACTTTCGAGACCCTTAATATCCCAATGTATCAAATCCTTCCAAAAATTGACCGATAAGGGCCTCACCATCGAACATGTCTTATTGGAAGAAGGAACCCTGAAACATTACCATAAATCAACACAAAGTTCTTATCATAATGACAAACCAAAATTCTAGTCTAAAAACAAAAATGTGGTCAACAATGGTGTAACTGACGCAAAGTAGGTTCAAAAAGTGGCTGCTCCCCAAAAATCCACCACCAATAATCATCAATTCAATAATCAAAATAACCAAAATCAATCCCAAAAACCTCACAACAATGTCTCAATCCAGGGACAACCACCCCGATCGAATAACCAGACCCCAAGAGACTTCACTCCTCTGGCTGAGCCTATTGAAATGGTGTTTCAAAAACTTGTCCAAGTAGGTGTAGTGGTTTTTCCAATCACTCGCCCATTTGACCCCAATCAACCTAAACCAAGATGGTATAATAAAAATGAGTATTGTGAATACCATCGTATCAAGGGACATGATACATGAAAGTGTATGAAACTCAAAATCTACATACAAGATCTCATTGATAGGGGTGAGATTGAAGTAGCAAATGCAAAACCTGGTAATAACAATGACAAACTTAAAATATACCAAGAACCATTCCCGAAGCATGATAAAGGAAAAGGCTCATCATCTAACGCAATGGGTTATGACTATGCTAATCACATAACCGGCTTTGATTTTTTAGTAAGTCGCATTGAACCTGCAGACACTCATGTCAATGTCATAACCATCCAAGGAGTTAATCCTCCTTCTTCCCAAAGCAGACCAAATCCTGCTAGGATAGTCATTCAAGGCGCCACGCCTTCCACCTCCCATTTCTAGAATGACTGCAATGTAACTACACGCCGAGGTAAAGTCACCATCCAAGGAGTCCCTCCCCCACCAAACCCCCTGCCCATGTCTTCCACCCGCCAATATGACCTCCTTGACCAACTTGGGAAGACCCCCGCACAGATCTCCATTTTGGAACTTCTCAAGACTTCCCTGGTCCATAAGGAAATTTTGGAACAAGCCTTTCTCAAATCACGCGTTCCTGATAACATCAACGCCACCCAATTCCAAGCCCTCATTGGAAACCTTGCTGCCCAGCAGCACCTTGTATTTACCTCCAAAGATGCTCCCACAGATGAAGACCATAACAAACATTTGCACATCGAAGCTCTTATCCACAAGCATAAGGTCAAACGTATCTTGATAGATGGTGGATCCAGGGTTAATCTATGTACATACAAATTAATAAAACAATTGGGACTTTCTGAGGGTCTGATAGACACATCAGGAAGGATCACAATAAAGGCATATGGTGATGCAGAAAGAATTTCAAAGGGCATGATCACCTTACCTCTTCAAGTGGGCCCCATTACAATTGAAACCCCTTGCCAAGTACTAGATCTTGATCTCCCCTACAACATTCTCCTCGAGTGTCCATGGATTCATTCCTTGCAGGCCGTACCCTCCACTTATCACCAATGCATCAAATTCCCCTATAATGGAAGAGAGATCACTATCAAAGGTGATCCCCAACCTTTTCAATATTGCAAACTATTAGAGGGGAAGCATCTGTATCATTGCCCACGAAATATACCCTCGCCAACGCCTCCATCTGACACATCAAATGTTGCCTCCACTTCATCCCTACCAGATATTGGACAATGGCTCTGGAGAATACAAATTGGAGGATGTCTTATTAATAGGAAACCTCCCTCTCTCTCCTAAGTCATTTGGCAAACCAAAAGAGCTCAAAAAGGACCCGAAACTAGTCATGCAATTCCAAAATACCACCTTCCAGCAATGGGGCCCACTTAATGAGGAGAGCCTTGAAGCAGATGTCTCTTCCTGGTTGTACCGGGAAGAGGATGATGATCAAGCAAAAATATCCAAAAAAATGTACCCAAAAGCATCTGCCATGGTTGAAAGATTGGGTTACAAAGGACATGACCTAGGACCAGAGGAGAAAGGAAGAAAAGAACCCATAAATCCTATCTCCTACAGATACAACAGAGGCTTGGGGTACACGCCGGTGCCTAAGATTACTATCGTTGGTGCCCCTTCTAGTCCTTCTTCGGATATCAAAAGCGTTGACGAAGAGGAATTCCCCAAAATGCCTTATGAATATGAGAAAGATATCTTCTTTGACACTTACATAAATACCATCACCCCCGTAACCCCTCCCACTTCACACAAGCTACATCTTGTCCATCTCGAACTCATTGACTGGGGCCAACGAGACAAACCCACTTTAGATATCTATGCCGATGATAATGCTCTCATTGCTCTCCTGACGACGCGAAACCTGGAAGATTGTAACAAAATCAAGGGTATTCAACTACACGAAAAGGGATACTTTGGTAGTCAGGTCAATGCCCTTAGCCACAAGAAAGATAATAAAAGGAAAAGACATGATTCCCTAGGTGAAAACCTCCCTGAGGCACCTGTGGATGAACAAAAAATAAAAACAAAGGGCGTATCCGAAAGTGAAAACCTAGAAAAGGCACTTGACGATGAGGGATTTGACCTCCCTACCATTGGTTACCTTCCTCAGGACAAATCAAATTTGCTGATAGAAGAAACATACATCATCAACATGGGCACCAAAGTCATTCCGAAAAATGTGCTCATTGCCAAATCCCTCACAGAAATAGAGAAACAAGACTTCATCAACTTCCTTATAGAGGTAAAAATCAATTTTGCATGGTCCTATTCTGATATGCCAAGGTTGGATCTTGCCTTGGTGGTTCACAATCTCGTCGTTTGCCTAGACGCGAAACCTGTAAAGCAAAAATTGTGTAAAATGCACCCACATATTGCACTCCTGGTCAAGGTGGAACTCCAAAAGATGTTAGAAGCAGAATTTATCAAACCAGTAGACTACACTGAATGGGTCTCTAACATTATACCTGTCGGCAAACCTGCTGGAGGCATCCACATCTGCACAGATTTCTGAGATCTAAATAGATATTGTCCTAAAGATGATTTCCTGCTCCCCAATATAGACATGATTGTGGACCTTACAGCAGGACATGAAATGCTATCGCTAATGGATGGGTTTTCTGGATACAACCAAATTAGGATAACAGATGAGGATAAGCATAAAACCGCATTCACAACACCATGGGGTACTTTCTGTTATCGGGTCATGCCTTTCGGTCTCAAAAATGCTGGAGCTACATACCAACGTGCCATGACAATAATTTTTCATGACCTCTTACACAAAATTATGGAGGACTATGTGGATGATCTGCTAGGCAAATCTAAGACAAGACAAGAACACATTCCCATTCTAAAGCAAATCTTTGAAAGATTAGAAAAATACAAACTACGCCTGAATCCCAAAAAGTGTGTGTTTGGAGTCACATTAGGAAAATTATTAGGATTCATTGTTTCCCACAAAGGCATCGAGGTTGATCCTACAAAAGTAAAAGCTATCATGGAAATGCCTCCGCCAAAAACTCTCAGACAACTACGCAGTCTCCAAGGAAAACTCCAGTTTGTCAGGCATTTCATCTCACAGCTAGCAGACAAGTGCCATCCATTTGCACACCTATTGTGTAAAGACACAAAATTCAAATGGGATTGCTTCTGTCAAAAGGCCTTTGAGAAATTAAAATAATATCTAGCATCACCTCCAGTGTTGATGCCACCTACCCCTGGAAAACCCCTCATTTTGTACATATGTGCTACTACAGTGGCATTGGGGGCATTACTGGCGCAAACAGATGATCAAGGGAAGGAACACGCCATTTACTACATCAGTCGAACATTGGTAGGATATGAACTCAATTACACCCCCATTGAAAGAGCATGTTTGGCATTAGTGTTTAGTACATAGAAACTATGACACTATATGCTAAACAACAAGACAAAATTAATTGCTAAAATTGATCCACTTAAATATCTCTTGTCAAAAGATGCTCTCACTGGTAGAACCGCCAAATGGGTCATGCTCCTAAGTGAGTTTGACATCGAATATGTGGACAGAAAGGTAATCAAGGGACAAGTCATTGCAGATCAGTTGGTTGAAGCTCCACTTCCAAGTGACCATCCTATTCTCACAGAATTACCAGATGAGTTCATTATGACTGTTTCCACATCCTCCACATGGCAATTATACTTTGATGGCTCCTACACCCAAAATGGATTGGAGGCAGGAATATTATTGGTCACACCTTAAGGAGATGGCATCCCCAAATCATACAAGATAGCCTTTGCATGTACCAATAACATAGCAGAATATGAGGCACTCATCACAGGTTTGCATCTGGCTATCCACTGGAAAATAAAGGATTTACAAGTTTATGGTGATTCTCAACCCGTTATAAAACAAGTCAATGATGAGTACCAAACAAAAGATGATAAACTCCTTCCTTATCGTACCATGGTTGAAGATCTTAATAAATATTTCACAACAATCACATTTAATCAAATCCCACGAACAAACAACAAGGTTGCAGATGCAATGGCCACCATTGGCTCCCTCCTTCAAATGTCAGCGCATAGTCAGAAGTGCGAGTTCTTGGTTGAGCAATTATTTGTACCAGCATATAACCTACCAGATTCTGAAATGGTGTGTGTTCTCGTTGGTCTTGAGTCCCCTTGGTACCAAGAAACCTTCTCTTTCCTCAAAGACAACACCATTCCCCCACATCTCACCAAAACCCAACAACAAACCTTCATCCGCCGATGTGCTCGTTACACCATCCTCAGAGACACTCTATTCAGAAGGCATTTTGATGGTTCCCTCCTAAGGTTCTTAGATAAACAAGAGGCAAAATGGGCATTACGTGAAGTACATGAAGGTATCTGTGGGGCACACTCAAGTAGGCTCACATTGGCTAAAAAACTTTTGAGAACAGGATACTATTGCCCTAAAATGGAAGAAGATGCATATAACTATGTCAAGAAATGCATCCCTTGCCAGCAACATGGCGAAAAGATTCATGCACCATCATAAGAATTGTAGTCATTTATTACACCCTAGTCCTTCTCACAATGGGGGTTCGATCTCATTGTGAAAATCCACCCTTCATCCTCCAACGAACATAAGTTCATTATAACCACCACTGAGTATTTCACCAAGTGGGTAGACGCTATCCCTCTTACTTTTACCACTGGTAAGAAGATATCCAAATTCATCCTGAATTACCTGATATGTCGATATGGAATTCCAAAAGTTATTATCACAAATAATGGCAAACAATTTAAAAACCAGGATGTCAAAGAACTCTGCCAAAAATTCAACATCCAACATCGCTTCTCCACCCCATATTATCCCCAAGGCAATGGCCAAGCTTAGGCTTCTAATAAAACCTTAATCAAAATCCTCAAAAAGACAGTCAATGAAGCTGGCTGTGATTGGCACCTCCAACTCCATCTCGCTTTGTGGGCCTACCGCACCTCCATCCGCACCCCCACAGGCGCCACCCCTTATTCCCTAGTCTTTGGCTCTGAAGCCATCCTTCCCCTTGAGATCGAGATCCCCTCTCTAAGGGTATCACTGGAAGACATCCTACCAAAGGAAGAATACAGAATTGCCCGCTTACAAGAGCTAGAATTGTTAGATGAAAGGCGCCTCAAGGCCTTGAACCATCTCCGGGTATATCAGAACCGCTTGCGGATGAGTTATCACAAAAAAGTCAGAACCCAAGAATTCCAAGTTGGTGATCTTGTCCTCATGGAGAATCAAAAAAATCTACAAGAAAGAGAAAAGAAAGGCAAGTTCGAGCTTAATTGGCTTGGACTATATGTAATCACAGCAAAATATGGATCAGGAGCTTATCAGTTGGCTACTCCTGAAGGCGATCCTTTGGATGATCCAATGAATATCATGCACCTCAAAAGATTTTATGCTTAGTCCTCAGAAAGTCTTAAATTGTCAAAAAAAAATCAAGAAAATTAAAAAAATAAAAAATAAAAAAATGAGAAAAAGATCCTGAAAAAATTGTCACTTTGGTGAAAATCCAGCAAACAGGCACCTTATGACACAAAATAAAAATTATTAAAAAAAATCAGAAAAAGAAAGAAAAACAATTCGTCCATTAGTGAAAACCACTTGGTGGCGCTATGGACAAGTACCCTGGTGAAAACCTCTATGCAGGCGCCAAGGTAAATAACTGGATCCACTGTCTATCTGATCAACATTGCAAATCACCTACCATCCAGTCCACCCATTCGTAGCATTCCTTCTCTTCCGCCTCCTAATAAAATGTCCGTATGATGATGAGTCTTCACCTGAGTCATGAACAAGAAATGTCCCATTAAACTGAGCTTCTATGCCTATCTGTAAACTTCAAGAAGTCTTGAGAAACAATCCCAAATCCACTAGTCACTCTCCAAAACCACAGAATCACTTGCCTAATCCAAAAGCCCACTTTGCCCTAGGGATGACTCCTTCCCTCGCCTAGCAACCTAATCCATCATCCTAGTTCTACTCTTGGCAAGAGGTATCATTTGGTCACAAAGAAGTGACTTGTTAGATTTTGTTAGAATTTTTCATATAGACTTGCATCTTTTGCCCTACGACTGCCACTATTTACGACTGCCTGGGTTCTTCCATATCCAGGTACGTTATGATAGGCACAAACTGGGGCATATTCCATAGTATGGCATGTTTTGGATCCCTCTTGTATAAACCGGTGACCTGGTACTAGTGTTTATCAACACTTACCTTCTCGTGTACAAGAGGTATTGGTGTGTTTGAGGATTTCCTTGCACGAACCCACAACTTTATATTAGTGTTCCTTAACACTTGCATTATTGTGTGCAAGAAATTCCCTTTTGTCTACAAAGTTAGTCCATGCCCTAGGTTTCTCATGGCATCCTGATTTCTATAATCAGTGGTGCAAGCCACTCAGGGCAACATCAAACTAGGATGGCTCTCCACATTTGTTGTGCACAAAATCTCACAACCATTCCATCAAATCCTAAACTCAATAATCCCATGGAGTTCTCAATTTCCCCCATCTTCTCCCACAATCTCACCTCTCCTATTCTTCTTTCCAAATGCTTCACGACTACTTCATATTTCTTCCTCATTTATCCCTTCCACCCTGATTCTTCTTCCTCTTTTTTCGAGAATTTTTTGTCTTTTTTTTGAAAAAATTCTCGAGGGGGCATACACCTCCCGTGCTTTATGCTGGAGCATCTTTTTCTTCTTCTATCTTCTACACATTGCCAAAATGTAGACACTTCAAAATAATTATTTTTAATTCCTCACATAATTAATTATGATTTTGATCATGTCCTATACAGGATGAATCCTTCCCGAAGCCAGACGCTCTGATCATGTCTTCTACAGGATGAATCCTTCCTGAAACCAGATGCTCTGATCATGTCTTATATAGGATGAATCCTTCCTGAAACCAGACGCTCTGATCATGTCTTATACATGATGAATCCTTCTTTAAACCAGACGTTGTGATTAGTCGTGTCTTATACAAGATGAATCCTTCCTGAAACCAGACGCTCTGATCATGTCTTATACAATATGAATCCTTTCTGAAACCAGACATTGTGATCAGTCATGTCTTATACAGGATGAATCCTTCCTGAAACCAAACTGAATCTAGATCTTACCAATCAAATCAATATCATCATAAAAAAAAAAAAAAAATTCTTTGAATCAATGCGTCATCACACCTCTCTTCAAAGAGGGGCAAAATGTAGACACTTAAAAATAGTTATTTAATTATTTTTAATTCCTCACATAATTAATTAATTATGTTAATTCAAATTCTCCTCAATATTAATTAAATATAATTAATATTGTCACTATGCTATGTGACTGATTTATTTAATAAATTAGTCCCTTTCTTTATTCTTCTAAAAATTAATTCCTCACAAATCTCTCTCTTAGATAATTAATTTCAATTAATTAGTTAACCCACATGATTCCTAAAAACCATATTCTTAATTCATCATTAACCTAATAAATTCTTCTAGAAACTCCCTAAACTCACTTAACCTTATTCTTCTAATTTTTTAATTCCCTCCACTCACTCTCTCTCCTAGTCAAATCCTCCTACAACTCCTAATCCCACCTAACATTTCCTCTAATCCCCCTCCTAATGAGTTGCTAATGGCTAATCATCATGATTAGCCACAAAGTCAACCCCTTGTCCCTTTCATCCAAACACTAGCTTTAAATGCTCTTCTCCTAGGTGAATGTGAGATTTTCAAAATCTCACATTCCTCTAGGCATCTCCTCTCCCAAGGAATTTTTAATTCCTTCTTATTCCTCCAATCCCCATGATTACCCTTTTTTGGAGAATTTTAAATTCCTCCTCCCCATTCTTCAAGGAATGTCACATCCCTTGCTCCTCTCAAGGCACATTGGGAAGTCTTCCCAATGCACTTTTCTCTTCTCAAGGCACCTTGGGAAGTCTCCCCAATGTGCCTTGAGGAGTGTGGAGACAACAAATGCATTTAAGGCATATCTCTTGGTCTCCACACCCTCTCTTGGGCCTTGTGTGAGCTCACAAGCAATCCTAGCCCTTCATCTTGAATCCATCCTAGCCATCCATTCTTCCTCTCCTCCTCTTATAAATTGAGGAATCCATCCCTTCATTTTCATCTCCAAGTTTAGTAATCTTATGTTGTCCTTTTGAGCCTAGAAAAATCATTTTAGCATCATTATCATGTTAAAATCATCCTACATCCACACTTAGTCATCTCATCTCCATCATCTTCCAAGATCTATCTCATTTGTGCACAACATTGGAGAGCTATCCACATCAAGCAAGAAAAAGGAGCACATCAAGTGGAGCATCACCAAGGGGCGCCTTCACTTCATCAAGCTCAATCCGAAGGAGAAGGTAAAATAGCAAGGTGAAATGGTCTCTTCATGATATTTTAGCATTTTTCATGTTTATTTCATTATGTTTTGATCATTTTCCTTTCTAATCTATTTTCACCTCTTCACTTAGGTTATGATATAAATGTAACATCTTATTTGTAAGATCAAATGTGGTATGCGAAGAAGATTTGTGTGAAGGTATATGTGAAAATAAGCAGAGCTATAAATGCAGACATCATTTGAAGGTGAAGCAAGTTTTTTGTGAAAGCATATCAGAACTACACCCATACTGAATCTAGCACATGAAGATGCTATTTTGAGCAATACATCCTTATTGGATTTAACCATCCAATTGTAGTAAGTGTGACTCCTATTTTGTGTTTGAGAAGTGAGCTCTAGGCGCTTGGCCTTTTTGCATGTGCAGACCCCATTTGTATACACTTACTATCTGCAGTAGTATCATCTGATCGTGGGTAAGGTTTCCCACCGTGGTTTTTCCCCTTACAGGGTTTCCACGTAAAAATATTGGTGTTATATGTTGTGGATGACTTTGTCCTTTTATTTCATGCATAAATATTTACCGGTATTGCAATTATCTAATAAAACTACCCACCGGTATAAAAGACTGGTTCATCGGTATTAAGCAGTAAGTTGGTTAAGTTGTTTTGATTTAAATTTATTTGACGATTGATTCACCCCCCCCTCTCAATTGTCCCTGGGACCTAGCAGCCTCATCCTTGTAAGTTTTTTTATTACTTGTAAGCCATGAATATTGCTCTTTAGTTGATTAAAATTAAATGAAAATCTTTAATGAATGCACAAAACTATATACATATGCAGGCGCACCATGGTTGAGATGGTCCAACTCCCTAGTCTCACTCTACAACTAAGTTCATGCCATATCTAAATCAAAGACATCTCAAATACATCGTCGGTGGAAAGCTGCAAAATACCATTTTCATACATAAGCAAGACATACACAATTGGGCACAATCACCAAGAGAACGGTAAAAAGTGTGTTTGAGATTGTATCATGGATGCAAAAAATCTCTTCATTAATCCTTGACTCATGATTGCTATACTACTTCTTTAGACTTCTCATGTCATTTGTTGCACTTCTTCACTATTTTGGACTGATTTTCAACTATGTATTTGCCTTGACTTATGACTGTACCTAGTTTTGTCCTATATTTGTAAGCTTCCTCTTTGAATTGTAGCTTTGATAATACCTTTTAAATGTTGCACTATTTGTAAGGAGGACAACTCCTAATGCATGTTGCAAATTGTGTTCTAGTGACTGAGAATAGCCTTTTTGTACTTGATGTTTTTTACTAGTTGTCATAACCTTTGACTTTGATGCTTGTTCCTTAATAGAACTAGATGTTTCTTGTATGCATACTTGGTCAACGACTGCATTATGATGCTATAGGGCTACAAACTAAGATTATTTATTGTATTGAGTTACACATTTGACATGAGTTGCCCTATGACTGCTATGCCTCTTGAGGTTATAAGGCGTTGTTCTTGTCAAGTTTTGACAATGGTGCAACAATAACATGTTATATGTTGTTAAGGTTTGAAAAGACCTTTTAGAAACTTATACCCTTCTCTTTTTCACTCAGTAGACTTGATTACTGTCATTTCATTTGGTACTAGGTATGACTGCCTACTGGCTTTACTGTAGACTACAATCTCTCTAGACTATATTTTGTGAGTGTTGTTATTCTATACTTGACCATCTATTAGGAAAACATAGCTTGAAATGTCCAAAACAATTAATGAATGACTGCACTATCACCAATCTATCTTGAAGATTTGACTACTCTTTAGATTATGATTATGACTATCATGATATTTCATGAGACTGTTCTATCCCCATATGAAACCCTTTGTTCCCACAAATCAATGCTTTGAACTTGATTACAACTTTATAGTGACCATTGTCTTTGTACAGTAAGCTTTCTAATTTTTCAACTTTTGATATATTGGAGGCTCATATGATGGTTTCTATCTTATAGTCACAATACCTTGCTATAATTTGCATTTCAGATCACTGCTCAATGATCATATGATTGTTGGCATTTTTTATGTTTATGTTGTGATTTTCATTGATGGACACACACTTGTATTGAGATCCCCTTCATATATATGAGCTAGAGCTCAACCGGTATTTGTTTCAACCGGTATGTTGTATTCTAGTCTTTAGACTATTGGTTATTTTGCAGAATGTGTTTCCCAGTCTGAAGCGGCATGTCGACCCCAAGCAGCTCATAGATCTCAAGTGGTATGAGGGAGCAAAGCGGCATAACATATTCTTACCAGTCTTCATTTTTGTCAAACCGGAAACCAGTATTTTGTATGAACTGGTAATACTCTGTGATGAGTTACCAACCAGCATTTTGTGATGAGTTACCAATCCATCGATTGATTGATGGTGCCGACACACTAACGATGCTTTTTATGTCATGTTACTGAGTATGTCTAGATTCATTGAACCTAGGAAATTGTAATGTAATCCTATTGGACCGACATGAAATCAAATTCCTTTAAAAGGACACCATGTCTAGGGTTTTAGATTGTTGCTAAAAGGGTTTATGTTGTGACTAGGGTTTAAGGTGGTTGTTGAGCTGATGTAAGAGTGATCTTATCTGAGAAGATCAAGTTGTAACTGAGAGAGAGATAGAGAAGACTGAAGTAATACTGGAATGCATTAACAATGAGCTATACTGGATCTAAGCAAGCAGTTTTTGCTATTAGATAGATCAAACACTTGTTGATTACTCACATCTTTGACAAGTTTGTAGCCCTTAACCGGGTAGGCCCAAAAGCCTATTGTAAAATCCTCTAACAAGGTGGTTCACTTCTGTGAATCTAAAATCCTCTAAAAGGTAGTCTTTAATCAAACTTATCTCCTAACAGAGATTGAGATTCCTAACAGGATTTGTTCTGGTGAAGAACATTGTAAGACCTTAACTAGTCTGACCTTAACCGGTCTGGTTTCTATTCTGCAAATAGTGACTTGTGAGTTCCATCTCACCGTGGTTTTTCCCATTTGGGTTTCCATGTCAAATATCTTGTGTTATGATGGTATTTCTTTTGTGGGTGAATGCTTTATTTGCATTTTGGTTTGCATGTGTGATAATCGATCTGTCTGTTAAACAATTTTACCGGTTTATCTTCAGACTATTTAAGTGTCTAAGGACAGAGATTTTTGTCATACTAATTCACCCCCCCTCTTAGTATCCATCAATTGGTATCAGAGCCTACCTTTTTATAAGTTTAACCACTTGGAAAGAGATATGGGGGAATACACCTTGAGGGAACTTACTCAATGGCTCACTCAGTCTGAGCAAGCCTATGATGATCTTATGGTCAAATACAAGGCATCTCAAGAAAAAAGAAGAGAACATGTAGAGAAGCTGATGGAGCTATTTGAATATAGTTCTGAAGATGAAGCAAATATGGAAGCCATGATTGCAGAAGTAAATAAGCTGAATGATTCAAACTCCAATCTGAGAAAGGAGTTGGAAGGACTGACTATCCAGTTTAGTCAAGAGCTTGAGAATCAGAGGAAAGTTGAAGATCGGGTAAAGGACAGAGATCATGAGATCTCCAAGTTGAAGCAAGAGATTAGTGCCCTAAATGCTCAACTCCATGCAAGAAGGATGGAAAAGGAAGACATGCAAGGAGAACTGAACATAGCCATCTCTAAAATGCAAGCCTAATGGAGACAAATACTGTTATTTCCAAAGAACTCTTTGAGTCAAAGGAAATACTTGCTAAGTTTAGCAAAAGTAATGTTAAGCTAGAGCAAAAGCTTGAGTCATCTAGACCAGTAAAGAATACCAATGCACTTGGTTTCTCTAGAAATGAGGAAGGAGAATCCTCAGGAACAAATGTTGAAGCATCAAAGAAGCAACCGACACTCAAAGGAAAAGGTAAGCAAAAATTCAAACTTGTTTGCTTTAACTGTCTTAAAGAAGGACACACTGCCAATGTATGTAGGAGCAAAGCCTACAATAATTTTCCTTATTTTATCAACAATGTACCTAGATCCAATAATTTCAATGGTCATTGTTATGCATGCAATAAGTTTGGGCATAAAGCATCTAAATGCAGGTCTATCATGATCTGAATGCAAAGTTGTCATGAATAATATCGGAAGATATCCTTAGAGGACCCAAGGAGCTGGTCCGAAATCTTTTATGAACCGAAACCCTAACTAGTTTAATGCTTACAATTATTAGTCAGGCAACAATGGTTATCAACCGACAACAAGATGGAGAGCAAACTATTGGGTTTGTCATGGACATGGTCACACTACTGCTACATGCAGAAGGATGAATGGAAACATGAACAATGGACCTTGGAGAGCACCTGGATTGGTTTTCTATCACTGCAACAAACTGGGTCACATTGCAAGATTCTGCAGAAGCAGAAAAAGTATATCTGATGATATACCGGTCACTCAGAAAGGAGAAATTGATGTTGAAACAGTTCAAGTGGACATGAACAAAACCTAGGGGAAGAAACCAACAATGTTAGAAGAGGAACCGGTTTCTACAACTAGTGTGGAAATATTGGAACTGACAAACTAAGCTCCAAAGAGGCTTAGGGGGAGAAAATAGCGAAATGATTGTGAACCCCCTAGTTACACCGGTAAAAGACCTTAACCGGTGTATGATACTTGTTGCTTGGCAAAAGACCGGAAATGGTAAAAGAGGCAAATTAGGGTTTACGCCCTAACAAAGGAGCATTAATGGTAGTAGGTGAGAGACATGTATAAAAGCATATTTCAAATCATTTCTCACTATCTATTTTCGAGCAAAGAAATTTTTTTCAAAGTGTAGAGTGAAGAAAAGGCGATTTGAGCTAAGATTTCAAGAAATTGACAAGTCTTGAAGGAGATTCAAACTCAGTTTGCAAACAGTCATGGAGAACACAAAGTGGTGATTTGGCAACCGACGAAGAGTGGAGTGAAGCAGAATCAGGAAGCCCTAAATTCATGTTGTAAAGGTATTTTTTCGTGTTCTTGAAATACTCTACAATGGCTTCTGCATCTCATACTAGTTCTAGTACATCCATTGAGTCGAAAAGTTTCATTTAAAGGAAGTCCAAATATAATGCCCTATCACAAGTTCCGGCTGGAGTAATAGTTGAAGAAGGAATTTCTGATTATATTGATTGCAAAATAGAAGACCTAGGGTCTTTAGCTATTCACACCTAGTTAGGTTTATTTTGCGGCAAGGACAAGAAAATCAAACCGGAGTTTAGTATCCTAGAGAAGAAGAAACTCCATAATGCAATATACTTTCTGGAAGATTTTACAGAGGATCATATCAATTATTTTGAGTAGAGTCCATGGTGACAAGATGTACCTGGAGAGGATGCATGATATCAGACCATAGGCAATTCATGCAGTCACCAGTTTCTGTAACACAGGGGAAGTGCCAGCCTTAAAAATGGTAAGCAAAATGAAAATGGCCAAGCTCACTGGTTCAACAAGTGACTCATGAGGTATGACAGTTAATCCTATCAAGGATGATCTAGTGAAATACGCCTGCATGGTGATAGGTTGTAGAACATTCTCAGCCAGCAAGATTAATTATGTATCTGCTGCAGTGGTAAATGCCGCTTACCGGATGATTTAAGAGGATGCATCATTTGACCTATGCACCGGTATGCAAAGGCAACTCCTGTCTAATATGAAGTCGATTAAACAGGATAATGCACTGAGATTCAAATTCAGACAACTATTGGTTGGGTTGTTTTTCTATTTCCAAGGCTACTTTCCTAGAGTAGGAGATGTCCAGTGGTCTCCTGACCAACCGGTGACCAAGCAGATCAAGGAAAGCATACAAACCATCAGAACCGGTTACCCTGATGTGCTGAACAAATATTTTGATGAGTTTAGAAGGAAGATGAGTCAAAGGGTAAGGATCTCAGGTGATATCATTAAGAAATATGAAGATGACATCTATTTCACCATCCAGGTGGACAAATGCTTAATGGAGGTTGTTGAGCCTAGAATGGAAGAAGTGGAGCCAATGGGCTATGAAGTGATGTATGACATGCTGGAAGGGTATGCCTCAACCCTTATTGCCTCACCTCTTGATCCTAAGGCTAAGAGGACCGGAACCTATTTGGAGAGGATTGCATCGGCCGAGGAACCCTCTGTCAAGAAAGGAAAAGAACTGGCTACAAAGAAAACAAAGGCAGTGCCTGCAGCATCAGCACTGGCTACCACTGCAACTTCAAGAGTGACCAAGCAGTCACCAGCAAAGAAGAAACCGGAAGTGACACTGGCAAAAGTCTTTGAAAGAAAAAGGAAGACTAAGACAAATGAACCGGACTCTGAAGAGACTGAGTCTGATGAAAAGCCAAAGAAGGCCAGACAGACAAAGAAAATGAAGAAGAATGAACCGGCAGCATCCGCACCGGTAAATATTGATATCTCCTCATACAAACCTTTGACACATTTTCAAAGGACAATTAAGAATATTAGGAGAAAATTACTTCATGATTTAGTATATTATTATGATGATTTTAGTGATGAGTAGAAAGAAGAAGTATTACAAGAAATCATTATTTATTTGTGTAAAAATGACCGGTCGCCACCAGAGATTAAATCTCAGACACTGGATTCTTTATATAAAGAATTAGATAATAAATGGTGCATTGCCATTGAAAAATAACAGGAGATTAGGGAGAAAGTCTTTGCACAGTACTTTCCCGACCTCTCAAATTCAGAATTATTTGATGTTTTGGACCAAAATAAAGGACTCTTCTTCACAAGGAGAAGAAGACTCTGGCTATTGGAGGGAAGAGTTGATGATGTTGAAAAAGACAATCATCAATATATGAATCATGCTATTCAAGCTCAGAAAGCACGAATGGTCAACCTGCAAGCAGAAAAAGAATCGGTCATATCCAAACCGGATGAAGTTTTTATGAAGAAGGAAACCCGATTGAAGAACCAATCGACACTATTGATGTCGATGCACTGGACGTAGAAGATGTCACTCAGGACATACCTTCTAAGGGAACAAAACAGGGGCAACAAGCCGAACAAGGCAGTGAGCAAGCCAAGGACACACAGGAAGCAGCTAAGGAACAGGAAGAGAAGAAGAAGAGGATGAAGATGAGAAAAAAAGAAAAGAGGAAGAGAAGAGAAAAGAGGAAGAGGAGAAATGAAAAGATGAAGAGAAGAAGAAGCAAGAAGATGATAGAAAGAAGAAAGAAGAAGAGGATAAGGAAGAAAAGAAGAAGAGGGAAGAGGAAGAAAAGAAGAAGGAAGAGGAAGAGAAAGAAGAGGAGAAGAGGAAGGAAGCAGACAGGAAAAAGAAAGAAGAGGAAGACAAGGAACAAGAATAGAAGAAAGAAGCAAAGAAAAGGAAGAAGGAAGAAGCAGACAAGGCAGCGGAAGCAATGAAGAGCACACAGATAGAGACTCCAAAGGCAACCGGGAGTCAAGCCAAACCGGCTAATATCTCCAATTCTATCGATCTCCAGTCTGCAAGTGAGTCAGAGCTTATGCAGAGAATCAAGGTTGCTCAAGAGCGCCTTGAAATCATTTGCAGAAAAAAGGAGCAAGACATAATTCAGGCGGCTGTAGACACCCTTACCGGTTTGATCCCCGGTACCAATCTTCCTAACACTGAATCATCACTAGCACAACTCAAACTACTATGTACTATAGTGGATGATCAAGTGCAGAGCCTGGAAGAAGCAGCTAAGGAAAATTTCAAGAAAGAGAATCAAAAGGCTCTTAACATTGCTCTGGTGAAAAAGTCGAATGAGCTCTGGTCTGAACTTCTGAAAGACCAAAAGGATATAAGGGATGCTTTGGATGAGGGAAACTTGCTACTAAGCAAAATCTGTCAACCCCATCTATTTTGCGATGATGTGCTAACTCAGAAGCAAAAGCTTCAAATGGACTTACAGTCCTACTTGAGCACATTTAAGCCACCTTATGATTCCTTTGCAACTTATGGGCAAACCGTTCACCGGTTCCCGATCGAGTCAGCCAAAATGGAGCAAGAGATCAGTACACGATCTAGAGATTTGCAGGAGCTACAACTGGTTTTACTTCCATGTCTGCAAATTCTTTAGAAGTGTTATCTAAACTTGGATGCCTTGACAGTTATGCAGGAGTTGAGCACAGTTGATGCCATGGAGGAACAGGTATCCCAGATGCAAATAGAGAAAGAAGTGGCCACCTCCCTACTTGAGTCCTGGTCTCTATCCATGAAACAATTTTTGCAAGACTATAAATCAGTTTTTGACAAGTATTATTCATTGTTGTCATAAACTTTCATTATTTCAATATCAAATGGAAACAGGGTTGTTCAGTGGTACTTTGTCATTGTTGGCAAAGGGGGAGAAGTACTCTATCTATTTTGGAGACAAATAGGGAGAAGTATCTGGTTTTAAAATTTTTATAGATGTTTTGATATATGCTTTATGCTCTGATATCTCAATGTTTATGCTCTGTATGCAAAATTTCTATACATTGTGTTGATTAAGGGATAGTGTATATGCTTAGGGGGAGCAATTTTTAGTGGCATGTTTTTGTTGTAAAACACTTAGATGTCAAAATTTTATTTTCCTAAGTGTTGCCATCAATGCTAAAGGGGGAGATTGTTGGCATTTTTGATGTTTATGTTGTGATTGTCATTGATGGACACACACTTGTATTGAGATCCCCTTCATATATATGAGCTAGAGCTCAACCGGTATTTGTTTCAACCTGTATGTTGTATTCTAGTTTTTAGACTATTGGTGATTTTGCAAAATGTGTTTCCCAGTCTGAAGCGGCATGTCGACCCCAAGCGGCTCGTAGATCTCAAGTGGTACAAGGGAGCAAAGTGGCATAACACATTCTTACCAATCTTCATTTTTGTCAAACCGGCAACCGGTATTTTGTATGAACCGGTAATACTCTATGATGAGTTACCAACCAGCATTTTGTGATGAGTTACCAATCCACCGATTGATTGATGGTGCCGACACACTAATGGTGCTTTTTGTGTCATTTTACTGAGTATGTTTAGATTCATTGAACCTAGGAAATTGTAATGTAATCCTATTGGACCGACATGAAATCAGATTCCTTTAAAAGGACACCATGTCTAGGGTTTTAGATTGTTGCTGAAATGGTTTATGTTGTGACTAGGGTTTAAGGTGGTTGTTGAGCTGTTGTAAGAGTGATCTTATCTGAGAAGATCAAGTTGTAACTGAGAGAGAGATAGAGAAGACTGAAGTAATGCTGGAATGCATTAGCAGTGAGCTATATTGGATCTAAGCAAGCAGTTTGTGCTATTAGATAGATCAAACACTTGTTGATTACTCACATCTTTGACAAGTCTGTAGCCCTTAACCAGGTAGGCCCAAAAGCCTATTGTAAAATCCTCTAACAAGGTGGTTCACTTCTGTGAAGCTAAAATCCTCTAACAAGGTAGTCTTTAATCGGACTTATCTCCTAACAAAGATTGATATTCCTAACAGGATCTGTTCTGGTGAAGAACATTGTAAGACCCTTAACCGGTCTGGTTTCTATTTTGCAAATAGTGACTTGTGAGTTCCATCTCACCGTGGTTTTTCCCATTTGGGTTTCCATGTCAAATATCTTGTGTTATGGTGGTATTGCTTTTGTGGGTGAATGCTTTATTTGCATTTTGGTTTGCATGTGTGATAACCGATCTATCTGTTAAATTGTTTCACCGATTTATCTTCAGACTGTTTAAGTGTCTAAGGACAGAGGTTTTTGGCATACTAATTCACCCCTCCTCTTAGTATTCATCAATGATGTCCTTGTCTTTTGAATTTGACTCTCGAGCTTGCTCTATTTCTTGACCTTTTGAATAATTTTGGGCCACTATTCATTACTTTTATTACCCTATATGTAAAAGACCTTGCTCACTGCTTCCCGTACTTGATCTTTATATGGTTTGTGTCAATCCTACTATTGAACCTTTTCTATTTATGATTGAGATTTGTTTTGGGATTAAAAACTCTTGATGATTTCACTAAATGACTTTTGCATGACTGTACTTTCTAAGCTATCTTAGGGAACAAAAGAGACCTAGGGATTTTCTCACTTCAAGGAAAAAGAAAATCTAGGAAGACAATCAACCCTTTTAAATAATATATGGAACCCTTATGGTGAGCAAGAAAGCATTGACAAACTTATAGATGTTGTCATAACACAAAGCTGAAACTATATTATTTTTTATAGATAATCAGATTTCTCCTTTAACCCAACTTTTGCTTGAATCATTACTGTAGGTGAATCCAATACATGATTTAAACAATAAGATACTAAAAATTCTAAAATAGGGTTTTGAAAACCCTACCTCCAAATGTGGATATCTACTATTATGACTATGACAATTTCTCTCCAAAAGCTTTGATGCTAACTTCTATCACGCCTAAACTCTGCATGTGGTTTGCATGGTGTTGGCATGAGGTGCTTTGTAAATGTCCTTATGGATTCTCTTCATATTTTTATAAAACTCCTTCATCGAAGCGGCAAACCTCTCATTCAAACTTTGAAGTAACCCTTTGACTGTTGCATGCAGTCCTTTTCTTATAAACCTTCCTCCTTGTGGTGACGTGCTAGGACATAAACTGAAGGTGTAGCTTGTGGAACCTATTGAGCATCAAATCTGAATTAAGTAAAATATCTTGTTTTGAGAGATTAAATCATAGAATCCATCTATCTTTGGAAGAAATCATCATTTTCATTGATACCGTAATAACCCATAAGTTATCAAACAAGTCTAATAACATTCTATCGAGATATCTAAAATTCAAATAGTATCAATGAGACCCAGCGATGTCTCATCAATATAAAAAGGGTATCAAAGGAAAGGTAACACCAATGAACTCTAAAAGGGACTCATCAGAAGCAATGATTCCATCGTAAGAGGATATCAAAGAAAGCAGAGATGGTTTTCATCGACGGGAAAAGGCTTCCGAGGAAATAATACCATCGGCGTAACATGAAGCAAACTTACCGAAAGAAGTGTTCTTATCAAAAGAATGATATCGATCAAATAGAAGGAAGCTACATCGATAAAAGATATCGATAAGGATATGAGTTTTGAGGAGGCTAAAAGGCATGTTACCGATATGTGTGGTTTTACCGATGCAACTTTATCAAGGAAGATTACTAATGAGCTCATCGATGAAAGATGATAGTGGAAGCAAATCATCAAAAGAAAGATGGCCTCAATGAAACAATAGATCCATTCATCGAAGGAGTGTAGTGATGTCGATAGAAAAAGTGTTTCGATGGAAGGATAAAGGAAGTTACCAAAGCCCAAGGTTTCTTTGACATGAAACTCGATGGACATCAGAGATATATCAATGAGGAAATAGGTTTCGAGGAGGCTAAAAGACATGTCTCTGATATGCGTTGTTTTGCCGATATAACTTTATTGGTGGAAGACAACAAGAGAGGATAAAGAAAGGCTTCGATGAGACAATAGATCCATTAATCGACGGGGCATAGTGATATTGATGGAAGAGGTATTTCGGTGGAAAAATAAAGGAGGACACTGAAGCCCAAGGTTTCTTCGACATAAAAACCCGATGGATATCAAATAGGTATTGGTGAGGAGATAGCCACAGTGACCGAATACAACATTTTGATGAAGGGAGAAAATACCTAGTCAAAGTAATGTTCGAAACAAAAGTGTTAGTTGACGGTTATATGTTGAAAAGCCACAATGCTTGGTGACAATGTATACTCTCATATAAAGGAGGGAGTTTTTGTAATATGGAGGAAATTTAGAGAAAGGAGTAGATTATAGCCTCAAGCTTACCATGGTACTATTTTGGCGAATATATATAATATAATCAGTTTTTTTTCCTTTGCATATGTGAACTTTTAGTAGTGGGGAAAGAAGAAGGAAACAAAGACTGTTCTAGATTCTCTTCTATCATAGTTGTGCAAATGTTTCATTCAAGGGGTATTTCCTTACTCATTTCCTCTCACATCGGGTATGTATCTATTTCATATCCGACTGAAATGTAGAGGTTAATCGTGTATCACTAATTGACTGTGGAAATATTACTCATTAAAATAAAAAGTAAAATGAATTGAAAAGAATCTTGCTCTGATAGCTGTGAACATACTATCATGCCTAACTGTGATTATTTTGTCTTGCATAGCCGTGTAAATTCTGCCTTGAGTAGCCGATGTATAGCTATTGCATGTTCAAGATCTTTCTTATTAACACAAATCATAGAGCCTAAATTATTTACTCATTCATTATCAAGTCTTGAACTTAAGGAAGATAAATTTATTCACAGATATAAATCATGACGATATTCTGTTACTTTTCATCGAATACACTGTCTTACCTTATTCATAAGAAAATTGAATATTGAATTCATATCTTGTGCATAGTATGGTTGAGTAGCAACCTCAGAGCATTCACTATAGAATATGATTGCTAGCCCACGAGGGCATAATAGCTGAGTATTGCAGCTATTCTATGTTTATTTGTTTTCCACTCTTAACTCATAGTTCAACCAAATATGGTTCATCTTGGAATCAATGCACATTGGTTATAATCAGATTATAACCAGTCTCCATGGTTGGAAGACCTAAAGAAGGATTCTTATCATCAATTAGATGCATACTTTTGGGAATATACAAAGACAAAAAAATATATTAGAACCGTATTTTTTGTTGAGTCATAATATGATGTGTTAATTTAGCTAAATAAGGGAACAAATGTTGTATTGGGTTTAATTCCATGATGACAGTTGAAGCTTGTTAGAGATAGGGGATTTGTAGAAGTTGGCTTGTTAGGTTATGTCACAATCCCATGAAGGTCCTTGTAAACCGTTAATGTCAATAGACATGAGACTATTATGTAACAAATTGGATCAGCTAAACCTAGAAGTTTTGTAACCAATGAATCAACTAACTCAAGTGTATGCTAATTATCTTATGATGGTCATTTATGACCGTTACTCTTAGTAGACATTAAGCAGTTCGCTAGATAGTTGGTTAGTAAACCAGTGAGTTAGTTGCCTCAAGTTTATGCTATTTATCATATGATGGTCATTAATAACCATTATTGTTAGTACACATTAATCAGATGGCTTGTTTAGATGGTTGGTAACTAGTGAGATTTTTGAGCCCAAGAATTGGATGTACAATTCGAGCAAGGGAGGTGAACACTAACAACACATTGGTGCTTGCAATGTTAAAACCTTGGCCAAGATGGTGATACTTTATCTAAGTGATTGTTAGATCACATGAACTAGATACACCTACTAGTCAGATGATCATAGTAGTTAGGGGTTACCTATAGTGTGTGACTGACTAGTTGCGTGTAGGTTTTGAACACCAAGATCAAATGGCCAGATGTAAAAGAGACCCAATCCTTAGAATGCACCCTCATGAAGGGTTGAGTCTCTTCCAATTGGAAGGGGCATGGGAGACAAGCAAGTCTATGATTGAATGGAGAAGACCTTGATGATTCTCTCCCTATTCCAAACTATGTCGAGGCTTGATACAAAAAGTTTCAGTTGGAAAGTTAAATGAATTGCAACCTCTGAACCTTTATCTCTTCCCTCAAAAATGAAACTTTCCATTTGAATTCCTTTCTCATATTGATTAGCTTAATAATATTTGTTCAATGTTTTTTATCGTTAAAAGATTACCTTCCTTTTAGATAAATTAGTTAGATTCTTATTATGTTGAAGAACATTTAGTTAGTTTTCTCCTTCAACTGAAGTAGTTATGTTTTATTTTGAAATGCTCAATTTTTTATCTGAATATAGATCACAATTTATTTTCTTTAAGTATAGAATTAATGGAATATTACATATGGTATCAGAGCAACCAAGTTCGACATTGAACCTCGGGCTTTCCACCTATAAACAATAAGGTAGAAAACTGAAATGAAGCATTTTAGTGAATCTTGGAAGTAGATTTGAACCATTGCAGATTACTGCATTTTTCTGCACGCAGTTGCTTGTGATATTATCTAAAGGAGATAAGGTTACTTGTGTTCTTCCAGTAAAACTCTATGTTTCATATTGTAGATTTGAATAAAAGATTTACTTGCAAATTGTAATTGTTCCTCGTATTTCTTCCTTGGATGGTCTCTTAAGGTTAGAGTTAAATTCATTCAAGCAATTTACAATAAAGACATCGAAGTAGAGCTCATAAGAAATAGTAATTGACAGAATCGTCGAGAGGGGGTGGGTTTAAAAATTGTCTCATAAGTTTACACAATAAGTCCTAAAGAAATATAAAGACTATGTAGCCCAAACAACAAAGAAAGGCACTGGTCATCTATAAAACACAACCCATCAATTCATACTTTCATATAAAGAATAATAAGAGTAGTTCAGTAGGAATTCTAGGGTAAATTAGTAATAGTGTATATATAAATTTCAAGCACCAAGATCGAATAGCTTCTACAACAAAAATCTTGAACTCATCTGCTATATCTCCATTCTAGAAACTAATGCCATTTTGAGATAGGGGAAAGTCATATCAAGACACTAAATCTGCTATAAAAAGCATTAGTTGAAGGAACAACTAGTGAGTAGGTATACCCGCCTAAGTCCTGCAGAGCCTAAAGTGAGAGAGTTAGTAACCAAATAGGTTCACTCTATAAGTTGGCCAAGTCAATTGGAGGGTTTGATCATAGGAGTTGGAATTTCCTTAGAACCTATCCAATCTGTTGATTTGAGACCCAACAGAACCCTAGCATAACTTCTAAAAACTAGCTATAAATGGTTCTTTTCATTTGAAATAGAATGCAAACCCTAAAATCACATGAAAGCTTATACTTTTATCTTTATATTTCCCTCCAAGCTATGCATGCAATTGATTTTCTTAATAATCGCGTGAAAGGAGGCCTTTAAAAAACTTTTGTAAATAAATAAAGAATTTTATTTGTCTTTACATCTTTTAAATTAAAATGCCTTTTCAAGTGAATTATTTTCCCTCCAAACCTTGCATTGTGAAATCTCATCCTTTTAAATAAGCTCAACCTTATAGACACCTTCAAGGTATTTAATAAATCATTTCTCTAAACTTTCCTAAATTCATGATAAGACATGAGGTATATAATAATTCTATTTTTTATCTCTTGAAGTCAAAAAATTGGTAACAAAGTCACGCCTTCAAACCTTAATTTTTAGATAGTTAAATGTCCATTTTACATTTCTAAAAAAATTGGAGGTCTTAGGATATTACACGTGATGGCTACATGTTGACAAAGTTACCCCTCACAACTACTGGTCCCTCTCCCTAATAGGGTATTTGCATTAAAACCCAAGTCCAGCTATGTCAAACCCTAGTTTGACTCCTTCAGACTCAAGTTAATCATTGGTCACATGTAGAACATGCATTTGAAGACTTGAATGACCTTCCCTCCAAAGTATTTTCTTTTGGAAAAAACTATTTCTTTCATGAAATCACATGAATGTACTTCTTTTCTAAATTTTTTACAATATAATCATAAGAATATAACCCTTCTTTTCATTTATAAGGTACATTTGAAACCTTTTGGAGCCTTTTAATGAGATTTCCAAAACAACAAGGACCTAGGACCTTAGAAAAGACTGGAATAAGCTTCAGGATATTAAAATTTAGACTCAAAGCATGAAGATGCTAACAACAAATAACCCCTATCAAATGCAATTGACATATAAATGAAAACTGGATAGCAAAAATAAATAGGGATATAACATTAGGTATTATAATAATATCATATGTGAAAACAACCAATAATAAAATCAAACCAAATGATATATAGGATTTGGTCATATATGTATATGTAGATATATAGATATATACATAATATGTATATGTATATGATGCTCTGCAAAAAGAAGGATAGTTAGAAAAACCTATTTGATTGCTACACACACAAAGAGAAGCACAAGAAACAAATGTTAGTCATTAGGGTTAGCAAATCAAAGATTAAACACTATCCTAATCAAGCATATCAAGAAAGACACTACACAACAAATAAAAAGCTTAATGAATCTAAGAAAAGCTGAACTTTGTGGTCTAACTACCAGAGATAGCAAGAAACTCTCCAACCAAAGCAGGGGAGACAAAACCAACAATCTTTGCTTAGGGAGGAACTCTAGACCCCAAATCTGAAGAAAGAAACAGAGCTAAAGTAAGTGAATTGGATAACAACAAGAATGTAAAGTGCACCCCTGATTTCCTAACCAAATGCTCAAAATTAAATGAAAATCTTTAATGAATACACAAAACTATATACATATGCAGGCACACCATGGTTGAGATGGTCCAACTCCCTAGTCTCACTCTATGACTAAGCTCATGCCCTATCTAAATCAAAGACATCTCAAATACATCATCGGTGAAAAGCTGCAAAATGTCATTTTCATACATAAGCAAGACATACACAATTGGACACAATCACCAAGAGAACAAAGTGTGTTTGAGATCATTGTCCTAATTGTGGTGTGGTCACGAAGAGGTTGACAAATTTATGGTGATCTCTTCATGACCACAAAACAATTAGGACAATGATCTCAAACACACTGTTTACCATTCTCTTGGTGATTGTGCCCAATTGTGTATGTCTTGCTTATGTATGAAAATGGCATTTTGCAGCTTTCCACCAATGATATATTTGAGATGTCTTTGATTTAGATATGGCATGAGCTTAGTCGTAGAGTGATACTAGGGAGTTGGACCATCTCAACCATGGTGCGCCTGATCATATTAGCTTGAAACCATGCACCTCATATTAGCCTCAAACCTATGCTCCTACTGGTAGGTGGTGGGGATAGAATATCATTCGCGGTACATATCAATGACTGGATAATAATTATGTTTTTTTATAAAAATTATCATCGTCGGAATTACGATGAATACCAAGCTTTCGATCGACGATGTAATTGGCGAACATACATCATTCTCGTCGGTGAAATGTTCTGGAGTCGTCGCACTTCTGACTCAAACCACACAAACATCCGACGAGGATGTTGTACGTGTGACATCACTTCGTAGTTGGACGGTCGTCAATGTCTCTTAATGGACCGATGACACAAGTGTCGGATAAACAGCATCACCGTCGGTGCGAAGTTCCAAATCGTCGTCATCTTTGCGACGAAATCTACTAATTTAGATGACTTCTTTGACCGTCGGCAGAGTCCATTGGATTGTCGTATTTTTGATGGGCATGGCATCATTGACCAATCCGACGTTGAGTTTTTGACGGTTGATTTTGTCAACACTCCGATGAAAATTCATTGCAAATCCGACAAACGGTCGTCGGAAATTAGCTCTGAATGTACTAGTGAGAGGAGACTTCACTGGGCGACACTATAGCAGTGGGAAATTTATAACTTTCACCAATAGACAATTAAAATAGACAAATGGAGAACAACATTAAAAACAACGGGATTCAAGAATGGTTTTTGACGATATTTGAGTGGTCGGGCAAAACTTTTGCGATGTGAAAGCATCAAAGTTGCTTTTGTTCAATGCCAAATTTGTTATACAATACTTCCTTGCTAATTTTTCTTTATATCATTCTTTGACAGTATTTTAGTCTGGATAAATTCAAGAAGGGCAACTGCAACATTTGAAAAATGTCCTTTTATGTATAATGCAAAGAGAAAATGGTTGTTAAGATGTTAAAAAGTAGATAAAACAATGAAAATCAAAGTTTGTGTTTCAAGGATTGTTGTTTCAGCTGAAGTTTAAAGATGGTTGAAGACAATGTGAAAAGTTTCAGATTGTTCCACACAATAAAATAGGAAAGAGGTTCATGTCACTTCATAGTTGACAAGGACTGATGTAATTGCATATAAATCCGGTAAGAAATTGTAGGAGCATTTGTACCACTTCAATGTGATTTAATACTGGTAAAATATTTTCAGTGACCATGCGCTGCACAAAAGAGTTTTATAATGCTTTAATAAAGATTGTTGAGCCTTAAACATTGGCTTTTCCAGAGTTCAATAAAGTCTTCTATGTGGGACATTATTGCAATGGCTTTTGAACGGTAGTAAATGGTTTAACAAGCAAAGAGTTATTTCAATAACTAAAAATAGTAGAAGAGAATTTTATAGGGTGAAAATTTTGATTACTTAGGCTCCTTATTTGACATCCCCAACAACGACAAAGTCTTGTGCGTGGAGTATGATTTTAGTGGCATTCATGACACTCTAATTTATTTACTACAAGAGAGATATTTTCAGCAAGAAGAGCCAGCCGAAAAGACTTTTAAAATGCTTAAGATTTTCATTACTGAGGGTCCCATATAGGTCTTCTCAAACTTTGATAAAGTGTTGCATATGGAATGTCATGCTTTAGGAAAAATGATTGGAGGAGTATCAAGCCAAGATGGGAGGCCTTCCATCGGGTTCTTATCAAATTTATGTTGGAAATTGGGGCGTCAATGTCTGCATTAGATTGTTCTCTGCAGTTTCTATTTGGTTTCATAGTTTTTAGTTTACATTTAGCAATTATTTTGTTTAGAATTTCCCTCAAACTCTTCAACATGACATAGTAAGTTTGCTATGGTTTAAAGGAAACAATCCTCTATTAATTAATTTTATTTAATGACAATCTTATGAAAAGATGTTCTATTTTTGTAAAAGCTTAAAAGAATAAAATTGATGAATGTTGTTCATTAAAAACAACCCACATTATTGTACAATTTTTTAAGTCTTTTAAATTCTACTTGTATTTTGTGTCTGATTTAGAATTTACAATTCCATCAAATTCTTATCAGTAGATAATAGATAGTTAATTCATAAAAGCCCAAGTTCATGCCTCAGTCACATCCCATTCTTCATATATATTAGAAGGTTTGAAGAAATCCAAGTTTTTAAAGTTAGGATTACCTAAACATCCATCAGCAAGGTACATAAAGACACCAAGACTTCTTAAGTGTCCAAATGGTCCAGACACAAAATAATTGCATTCTCACTAGGCAACTCAAACCCATTGCATCCTCACTAGGCAACTCAAACCCAGTCTCAAAAGAGTTGATCAAAATATTATAATTTGTCAGCAGTTGGAAATTACATCTTAATTATTTGTCTTCTATAAGTGTTGCAATGTCTAGTGGGACTTTTATAAATGCTGCAATGTCTAGTGGGATGGTATCGTCCATGTCTAAAATTACTTCCTAGGTCACATAGGGCTTCAAACTTGACTTTATCATATCATTTTAAAATGAATTTCAATGCAATACATAGTAGTCTGAGTGCATTTTAATTATTAAATTTATATAATTTCAGTGGTGTTCAGCTCCCTAGCTTACAATGCACTTGCAGAAGTATTTTGGAAAAAATCTGGTAAATATTGGACTACCATCAATTCAGTCTATGGGCTATCAAACATCCACAAGAGTATCCTGATCAATTTACAAATAGCATTTTCTTGGACTAAATGAAAACAAACACATCAAACACATCAAGAAACAACAAATTTGAAGCTATTACAATGAAAACGAGATGTAAACATTTGTTGAACGAAGCTGGATGGGTAGGTCAAAAGCAAGTACAAAATGAGGACAACCTATGTGTGCACTTCATCTTATTAACCAACATATACAATTAAGCCTTGTTTAGCCTGGGTGTATTGACAACAATTACTTTCCCACCTTTACACCCCTATTTTTCTTTAATTGAAATCCTTGGACTACCTGTAGTCAAAATAATTGATGTCATATGAGAGCTTCCATTTGGAGGAAGATAGAATATTTATATATCATGATTCCAGTCTGAAGATCTTGCTTAACAAAATATGACAGCTTCCATTTGAAGGAAGATAGAATATTTATATATCATGATTCCAGTCTGAAGATCTTGCTTAACAAAATTACCAACAAATGGAGATATAATGCTAGCATTTTAGGTAGCCTACTATAGAAAAAATGACTGGCCATTAATCTTACTCCTTTTGTAAAGTGGAATAGATTTTACGTGGTAGACCATTGATTTAGGTAATATTATGTGACATCGAGTCAACTTCAGTTTTTTATGACAGCTTTTGATATTTACGATGATGTTTAGAAATTGTTACTACAAATGAGACTATTATCTAGTAAGAAGCATGTGCACCAAGAATATCTAGTTAGGATAATGGACATACAATCTTCTTCTGAATGTAGGAGGTAGAGAAGTTCAAAACAATTTAAGAGACTAAAAGTCCTTGGCATCTACTGGGTGGATAGAATGTCTAGCTTATGGTCATTAGAAGTTTCTAGTAGCTCAAATAGTGAAGGCTTTCTTTATGTTGGGGAAAGCAACGCATATGTTTCACCTACATTGGCAAACTCAGCAAACTTGACAAGATTGTCAATCCCCCTATTTCTTAAAATTGCCCTGCCAGGTGCTGGCAGGAACTTCGCTGCACTGCAGCTCTTGTTTAATAAGGAAATATAACATTCTAATAAAAATCCTTGATTTACCTTTTTTATTTCTTTTTTAATACTTTGTGGCTTTTTTTAATGTACTTTTATCTTTATAAGAATACAATCATGCTTCTTCTTTTTTAATTTAATATATTATTATACATATTAAGTTTATGTTTTGAAAGTATTAAATATATATATATAATAAAAATTATTTTTATAATATACTCACAATAATTGTTTTCTACTTTTTTGTCACTTTTGACAATGAGATGAACATTTTTAAAATAATCTTCAACTTCCGACAACTATAAATTTTAAACTATTAATAATTTGAAGATGATGTAAATTAGTGATTTGTAGCATTTTGTCTGCAGATTCTAAATATATTTTTTTCAAATTTTTTTGAAGATGTTTTTTTTTAATTTTCCATCTCTTTCGAAAAGTAGTTTTTTACAACAAACTACATTTTTTAAGAGTGATGTGCCTCCCGAAACGCATAATTTTTTTCTATAAATGACAAAAACTCAATTCTTTTGAATTTTGGTTTGTAACATCAATATCCAGGGCTTGTTGTTGGTTTGATTGTGATATGTTGAATATTTTTCATTTTATTGAGTTTTGAAGTCCGACTAGTCATAATTTAGACATAGGTTTAAGTTTGAACACATAACTTGTTCTATATATATCGAAATTCAATTTTATTTTATTTTGTTAGAAAGAAGACATCAATACCTGGGGCATAGATATTTTTTAGATTTTTTTTCAATTAGTTTCCTATTTTTCCCAATGTGTTGAACACAAAAGTTCATGTTCGGTGAAAAACCAATATTCCATAAAATTAAAAAAACAAGAACATAATAAATTCACAATGTAATAAAATTATACTCATTGGAAAGCTTGCTCCGAGCACAACCATCTTATATTTTTGGGTTATCAAGATTATTTCATTTGTGCCTTGAACTAATGGTCCGAAGGCAAAAATTTCTCAAAACTCTAAAAATTTTGCGGAGAGATCTCTAACAAGCGGGTTCGAATGAACACTGGTTCGAGCGAAGCGGAGTCCAATCGAACCCTGATCAGACCCCCCTTCGCTTGAACCCCCTGGGAAAAATTATGACGTGTACTTTCATGTAACGACTGGGTTCAAACAAACCTGACCTTTTGTAACTGTCAACATTCGTTCGAACCCTGGTCGACCCGGTTTTTTTTTTTTTTAACATTTTAGTAGAGTCATATAAATATACATAAATTTTTTCTTTTTTTTACACACAAATGATTTAAACAATTCACATTTTTTGATGAAAGAAGACATTTGAAAATTATTTTGAGGGCAATAATTTGAAGATATTTGAAGGTTATTTTAAAAGCATAGGGAACAAGAAGAGAAGGCAAGATATGACTTCAAGGAATTATTCTCCCGAAATAGAACAAAGATATCGAGAACAAAGAAGGCAAAGATATCAATGCAAGTATGTATTTTGATTTTTATTTCTATTTAATTTTATACGTATTATGTACCAGAAATTGTGTTTATTTGTTAGTATTAGTTAAATATTTTTTATTTAATAGTTTTATGAAAAATATTTTAAATAATATTAATTAATTTAAATTAATTTAATTAATTTAATTTATATAATAATTCTATCTTAATTAATTCTAAATCATGCTATTTTTATTAAATTAATTGGAAATAGTAGGATTAAAAATAATCTCATTTTAATTAAAAATAATTATGCTTTAATTTGAAATAATATGTGTATTTGCAAATTTCAAATTCCATTAACTTGCTTGTTATGTAATTGACATTTTCTCTCCCCCCTTAAGTCCATTTATAATAGATCATGGTTTTAATTTAAAATTTAGATCTTTAGGACCCCTCTCTTTCCCATTTATTGTTTATAATTTATAATTTAATTTAGATAGTCCATAAATATATAATTTAATTTAGATTTTGAAACCATGTGTCTTTATAGTTTAGCAAACACTTCAATTAGTGATCTAAAATTAGCAAACTTGTCTTTTGTGTCTTCAACAATAGACTCTTTTTGTTTTATCCTTAGAAAGGGGTCTGCCTCCCGAGTAGCCCTTAAGGCTCGGTGAGAGGGAATGACCCAAAGTGGTAACAAGCTAAAGCCAAGCTCTTCCAAACTACTATAAATAAATGTGTTTGTGATGAAAGTTGCAAGCAACAGGTGTTACATGCTGCTATAAGGGCATTATGACTCCCCATAAACCCTATAGAGCGCAACCTTTATAGGCTGGGAGGCCTTCCATTTAACGGAGCGTAACACATTGCTGATTATAGCCACCCAAATGGATGCCCTTACTAGATACCTTTTGTGTTAGAAGATAAAAACCTTCTAGTTGTTGGTGCAGGAGGTCGGACCTCTGAAGCGGCTCACATTCTTACGGTTCTTAGTAGAGATACAAAGTTTGTCATAGGGAGTTTTCATGGGGATTGGTGCTTGGCTACCCCAGAGAAGTGAGTGTCGTTGAGGGGAGCCAATGGGGTCAAGCACCTAAGTATGCGCTTTGAATTGCGTAGCTCAGAGTAACCCCCCAAGTGAGATTCAACCACTATTGTCTCGTCCAGCCCTAGGATTTGTGCTTGCATGATCAAAAAAATCAAACACTTTCAAACAAACAAACATTGTGTCTTCTTTGTTTTCAAGTGTATGCAAAAATATTTCATATTATACTTGATTCCCCTTAAAACCTATATTATGTGATACTAGGACCTATTATGTGATATTAAGACCTATTATATGTGATAATACCTATCTTAAATATGACATAATAGAACCTATTATGACATATAATAGGTCTTATTGTGACTTAATAACATGACCACGCATGCAAAAACATTTCACATTATATACTTGAGTTCGGGCCTTAAGACCTATATTTATGATATATTAGGGCCTATTATGTACATGTGATAAATTAATGACCTATTATCGCATAATTTAGGTCCTATTATCACATACATAATAGGTCCTAATATTTGCATAATATAGATCTTAAGGGGAGTTGAAAGTATAATGTGAAATCTTTTTGCATGTGTGGTCATGTATTAAGTCATAATTAATAACACCTATTATGTCATAATAGGTTCTAACTTATATCATATTTAAGACCTACTTAATTTCATGTGATAGGTCCTTTAATATCACATAATATATCTATCTTAAGGGGAGTCAAGTATATTAATGTGAAATGTTTTTTCATGTGTGGTCATATTAAGTAATAATAAGGCCTATTATGTGATATTAGGACTTATTATGTGATTATAGGTCTTAAATATGACATAAATTTAGAACCTATTATGTCATAGTAGGTTCTATTTATATGACTGGACGTATGCAAAAACATTTCACATTATACTCAAGAGTCCCCTTAAGACCTGTATTATGCATATCATATTAGGACCTATTACATGTGATATTAGGAGGTCTATTATGCAATAATAGGTCTTAAATATGACATAATAGTCCACCTGTTATGACATATTTTTTAGGTCTTACTAAATGTCTTGAAAATTTGGTTTCAAATTAAACTTGGAATTTCATTGCACACTAAAAATATTCTTTGTCATCTTAAATTATGTGCAGAACGAGCTCGAGAAGAAGGGAGTTCTGAAGTGAGAGTTAAGGCAAATGAACCTGTTGAAGAACACAATATAGTTTATGAACATATGGAGGAGCTTTCCCAAGTTGAACCAATGGAGATTGAAGGAGAGGGGTCAGGCTCCTTACCTCCTACCACTGGTATGGATGAGCATATTGTGGATCTAGCTAAATAGGTGAAGAGAAATATTTCTTATAAAAATTTAGATTATTTACTTGAAATGGATGTGGATGAGTTGAAACGTCTCAGTGAAGAACCCAGACATACTAAAAGGAGGTCAATGAATAAAAGTGCAGAAGAAATAATATCTCATTTCTACAATCTTGATACTACACTATAGAAAGCTTAATTGTTATCAATTGTACTTACTTGTAAAGACTTAATAGATCCACCGAAATTGTTGGGTATAGATACAACAAGTCAAAAGAGGAAAACTTCTCAGCTACAAAAATCTATTGTTGATAATGTTAAGAAAGGTTTGCTGACCATTGGTAAAAAATGTCAAACAGTAGATAAGACCATTTCAAGAAGAGTGATGTTGATATCTTTAGTAAATGAAAGATTGCCTCAAAAAAGACAAATCTCTTCACTATCATCTGAGTTTGGTTTTAGTAGAAGGACAATATCAAAATATGTGAAAAGGAGAAAGAGTTTGGATGATACTACCTCAGAAGGGAATTGGGCAATTATGTGTAGAGCTCCTCGTTCTAATAGAATTGAAGATGTTAGGAACTTCGTGACAAGTTTTTGGAATGATAATACTCGTTCTTCATCAAACAGTAGAGATGTTATCAAGCAAAGGATTGGCCCTGATCATTATGATCTCCATGTAAAACATTGGTTAGACACAACAAAACATGAATTGTATGTGTTGTTTACTAAAACAAACCCTCATATAAAGATTGGACAAACCATGTTTGAACGGTTACGGCCATATTATGTGAAGGTAAACAAAGTCTTTGAAACTTGTTGTTGTCGTTATCACATCAAATTTGATTTGTATTATCAGGTGTTTCAAAAGATTAGAGAAGATAGTGATGGTTATGAAAAAGATCCTCCTAAGCGAACAAGTCAATTCATAGCATCCCTCTTATATGATAAATCAGATGATAATGTAACTGATCAAATAAATTGCATAAAAGGAATTTGTGGAACATGTGGGGAGTTGGCTAAATTGTCTTTGAGAGATGAAGATACTAACATGAGGAAGATGGTAAATTGCAAGAGTTACAAGTACAAAAAATTTGAAACAAAATTTGGAAAGGAATCTACAAGGTTAGATTATGTAGAAGAGGAAATACCTATTGGAACATCTATGGAAAATTTTTGTAAGTTGATAAAACCATACATATGCCATAGTTTTTTTGCCAAGTGGCAAGAAAAACAATGTAAAAGATTAAGAGACACTTTCCCACTTGGAACTATTCTATCTACAGTGGACTTCGCAGAAAATTACTCTTTTGCACATCAAAAAGAGATTCAATCAGAGTATTTCTTTTCAAAGAAAATCACTATTATGGTGCATGTGTGTTATCGACATGCATAAATGGATTTGGATGGTGTTGATAGTATATTTGAAAATTGTGTCATTAAGCAAGAGTACCACTTCTATATTAGTGATGATAAGGAGCGTGACACACTTTTTGTACAACATTGCTTTAAGAAGTTTTTTGAATATTTGAAAGAGAGAGGCATAACAATAGTTAAACATTTTGTTTGGTCTGATGGATGTGCGACACAATTCAAATCTTCGAGGCCATTTTATGCACTATGTAGATATCATCGAAATGACAAAATACCACATGTTTGGAGTTTTTTTTAGAGTGGTCATGTAAAGGGTGAACATGATGGTGTAGGAGCTTGTATCAAATGTTCTCTAAGAAAGCATCAAATAAATTATATAGGAGATCATATAGACGATGCACATGATGTTGTTGAATGGTGTAAGAAACACTTTGTGCAACCTAATTATCCTGGTGAATCATCATCGAGAACATACAGACCCATTCTATATAGAGTGTTTTGGGAGATAACCGGTACGTATTCTCTTTTAGTGTTTTATTTAAATGTTTTTTTAATTTTTTTAAATGTTCCTAGTTCAAATATTTTAATTTAACAACTTGATATACATGTATGTTCGTGTACACATGTACATTTTGTAGATATGGATAGAATATCAATGCATGGATGCAAGAGCGTGGAGAGGACAACATCTTTGCATTGTGTCATGAGTACAGATAATCGCCCATGGACATTGTACACTAGAGATTATTCATGTTTTTGTTCTTATTGCATTTTGGAAAACTATGTTGATTGCAAAAACCAAGAGCTTGGATATGTTAGTGAATGAAAATTGGTGCCACTAGATGTTTCTGACACATACAAGGATTCAAACGAGGGTGAAATCTTTGAAGACATTCCTTTGATTTCTTGTTATTATGACCATATTTTAGGATTGATTAAAAAAGGTATATGACGTACACATATATTTAAATTATATATATATATATTTATTTCCTTTAAAAATGTTGTGTACATGCAAATAAATTATATAAGTTTTAAATCGAGTACATACATGTTTTAAATTTATTTAACTTGTTTCAAATTGCAGGAGATATTTTTGCAATCATAGCAGAAGATGGAAATATAGAAGGTGTTAGTTATTATTTATTGTGTTGCAGAGAAGAGAGAAAGAAGTTAACAAAATCTGAAATGAGCGATGGAATGTCCTTTCCCACAGGTTTGAAGTGATTTGAACGTTTAAATCAGAGTATAAATAAATTTATTTTAAACATGCACACATTTGCACATGTTTTAATTTTTATATGTACACAGCTCGCTTACATGCAAATTTTTAATTTCTCGTTTCTTATATGCATGTACATGTGAAGGATCAGTTGTAGTGCAAGGGACATATTTCAAACAAGTTAAAATTGTTCAAGATGGGATTCATTTCACTGAATACCAAATTGACAACAAGGTATATCAGTATAGCCACTCGGTCGTTGTTGTTGGCCTAATTCTTCATATAGTTCCATGTCGCGGGCAATCTCAAAAGTGGAGACTAGATAGTGAAGATCATGAGAAAATATTAAGTATTATTGAAGAGTATTCTGAACCACTTGATGTGGTATGAACTATTTAGTAAACCAAAGTACATGTGTTTCAACCCATGAATTGAATTAATACTTGATAAATTAGAACTTAACTTGTTTTGAAACTTGGATAAATTATTATTTATACATTAAAGTGTTTGAATTATATATATATATATATATATATATATATATATGGCTTGTGTGGACCATATAATGTTTAGTTAAATATGAAATTTTCAATTATATTAAATTAGGATGTATAAAGTTAAGGTACATGTGTTAAATAATACTTACGTGCATGTATATAAAATAGATTGGGACATGTGGATGAATTGAAAATGTGTTAAGGCCCGATGTATGCACTTGATTAGGATGTATAGTCTATCTAATTCTAAATTCATGTATGCATATGTAATTTGTCAGTTGTTAAAATAATTTAGCATGTATGTAAAGTAAATTAGGACATTTATTTATTTAATAAAAAATGCACATGTGTAAATTTAATAAAAAATGTATATTAGATTAGGATGTATGTGTAAATTTGATATTAAATTAGGACATGTGTGTAATAATTGAAGAGTGGTTTGAACAACTTGATGTGTTGTGAACTATTTAGTATGTACCTAGAAGTACATGGTGTGAACTATTTAGTACACCTAGAAGTACACCTAGAATTTAAGTTATTGAATTTGTTCATTAATTTGAGTTTGTTCATTTGATGTGAACAAGTGTGATTTTTATATTGTTCATGGCTTGCACAATGGAGTGGATATATTATTCACAAATTCATTTAAATTCAATGCATAGCTACATATACATGTTACATGTAGTAAAATTTAAAATTTAAAATTTAAATTATAAACATATCAATCTTTTTTTAATCTATCTACATGTACACAAATTCAATCACATATATATATATATATATAAATTTGAAAGTTTTAGAGAACTCCTATAAACATTTTTTAAATTAAACATTTACACCAATTCAATCTAGATGATCTTATATAATATAATTTAAAAGAATAATCCAACATGCACATGCATATACACATGTGATCTAATAAGTTATATATAATCAAACACATCATTTAACTTAAATAAATATATAAAGTATATATATCAAATGTGCAAATATGATTGAAAACACTTGAACTGTACACACACACACATATGTATATAAAGTGTGTAAGTAATCTAACATGTGCATGATCATATATAATCTGAATACAAATGATGTGATATATAATCCAGGATCAAATGTACAAAGTATACATATAAAGTATAATCTAACCATACATGCACATGATATATATAATCCAAGATCAAACACAAAATGTATAAAGTACATAATATAACATACATGCATGAAATATATAATCTGATCAAACACAAATTGTATAAAGTATAATCTAGAAACTTCATACATGCATGAATATATAATATGAAAGTCTAAAATGTACATATATAAAAAAGATAAATAAATGAGCTATTAAGTCCAGCAAATCAAGATGCATCATGTCGGCCACGAACAGAGTGACCATCTGAGGGAGAGTCTTGGTGAGAGTCTGGATGTCCAATAGACCCCTGCAAAAGTAGAATTTATTTAAATATTAAATATAAAAGTCTAGACACATATGTGCATATTTTCAAATATAATCAAATTATCCGACTAGTTAAATTTAAATTAAAATATAAATTGTAATGCACATACATACATGTACATATATACAAAAAAACCATAACTAACCTGTCCACTAACAACCTATGTAGCATCGAAATAATCTCTCCTACGCACACGCTCATAGCTCAAGCTAGGAGTGACATGAGCTAACTGTTATACATATACATATATACATGTATTTAAGGATTAGTCCAGGATCAATTTAAATGATACAAGTTAACTTCTATTATTTATTAAATGATCTATATATAAAATTATCGTATATTACAACATATACATCTTGTAAAAATTTAAACGCACATGTACATACCTGTGTATCAGGAGTAGGTTGTATAGTCTGATCATGTCTTGTGATCATATCAACCACATCACTATGCCTGCATATCTCTCTCTGGTTGTACATATGACTAAGGAGTGTAAGGGGATAACTAGACGACTAGGCATCGTGGATGAAGTGTCTGATTGTAGTAGCATATCCATAAACCCAGTATGGCTCAAACCTTGTAGATGCTCCTCAAATGAATCCAAGCCCTCACCTGTGATATGGACCTAATCAGATCGTATCTCCTCCTCTGTAGCAACAGAGTGATCTGTATGTGGGTCAGTGCCTGAAGCATGCATAGAGTGATGAGAATGTTGTAACTAACTCGGGGTATGCATTGATGCAATGGTATCCTGCCCATCTCTGAGAATCTCCTCTCTAATAGCGGCCAATGGTATCCCAAATCGAGATGAAATAAAATGGTAAGAATGTAGTAGGTCCTTGGCTAAATATTGCAACATTTGTACATGTCTACCACCTCCTACTATAGCTGCTACCTCATCTGGGGAGGGGATGCCAGCAGTAATATACTAATCATCTGAATCTGAAGCCACCCTATCACTAGAAGATGCATGATCTGTAAATGATCTCGAACATGGTCGGCTCATCATATATCTGCCCAGCCTGCCAATCCTATCAATTGCTTCTCTCTGAGAAGCAATCACAATGTGATCCGCTATGGGGGTGAGGGTTGGGACTACTGCCAGAAATCTCTCACCAACAAGGTCCTTGTGTCTAGGTGGAGCTCTATCACGCCTACAATATACGTCTCTATCAGCAATCATGCCCCTCCCCTGTCCATAATATGTTGGAATATCAAGGTAGTTTGGTTTCATCTAACAATGAACCTCAGCAAATACCTATTGTGCAAAGTATAACGGTATTTGGTCGTTATTAGGATAACAATCATGGCCAGCTAAGAAGCATGGGTAAATTAACGATGCAACTCATGGATCAATACATCTCATGACCTGATATCCTCTCACCTTACTCTTTTGCTTGATACTGTGGAAAATATCTCTCCTTGATGGTCTCCTTCGAGACCACCCTCACCACATCAGCAAAAGAATCAGGACCCCTCACCTTACTCCTCAACTATCTGTAAATATCATCTATAGCCTCAGGTGAAAATGAGGTGTGAGAAACTAAGCGGTCCCTCAATGTCTACAAACTATCAAAGATGGATTTGCATGTACTCTTGGACACGCCATCTGTTCGTGGGTAATCTAATATGACCCTCAACCTCTATAGCTCACAGTCACTACACTGGAAAATGGTAGCAATATCAGGCAATGGGGTATCCTAGTGTGGAGGATCTATATCATCATGTTGCTCCTGATCAAGAACTTATGTAGGTGGATCCTAATCAGGAGCCTATGTAGATGGTGTTGGCATTACAGTAAGAAAGATTGTTGATATTCAATAAGGATATTGAGAAGGTTGTTGAAGATTATTGATATAACTGAAGAAGGATGATAATTATCTTTATAACATTATTTTGTCATTGATGTCAAGAAATTGATTATATGATTCAGTATGATGTTTTCATATCTTGAGGAGATTGATTTGAAGAAAATTAAGTGGTCGGTAAAAGACACAGAAAGAATGTGATAAGAAAGGGGAGAAATAAGTTATTCAATGGGCAACTATTATCGAGTTAGACAATGATGAGATCATGATGTTTAGATTGTTTTGATATCCTACACATGTTGTTAATTGAAAGGTTAATACTATACTATGCAACCGCTCAAAGAACCTAGTCAGTAAACCCTAAGGTTATCGATATCAGTTAATGAAGGTGGAATGTCTACCGAGTAAAATTTATTATTTACCGAGTTGCAACCGAGTTATGACAGAGCACATTGAAGGAATACAAGCATTATTTAATGAAGAACAATGATTATCTAGAGATGTATAAATCATTGGAATGCCGCACATGAAGTTTGTTAAGGATCTATGGCAAAGGAAAATCGGCAGGAAGATCTACAGCGCAGATTGAACCGCAATAACCTTGTACAAGTTCCAAGAAAGGACTGCAAGTCCCGAGGCAAGGTAAAACATTTTCAGATCGAAGGATGCATTGAACCTATTCAAGATTGAAGATCTGATGGCTAAGATTGATCATGAAAAATGTGATCAAGGAGATTAAGCGGTGAGAATTGTTTATAAATAAGAAATTGTTAATAAACAATGCATGCGGGCAAGTGTATGCACGGGGATGCTACATAGTGATTACCGAGCACAGAAGCTTGAAGACCTATTTGAATAACAGAGTAGAGAGCCCAGCAGAGGGACAAGATAAGTCCTATGACTAGATTGTTTTGAGAAAATAAGAATCTGCTTTAGCATTTTAGATGTGAAGTTGCAGATAGATTTTATTACTGTTATTTTGTAAGTAACAGAAAATCTCTTAACCGAGTGGACTTAACAGTCTTATATGTAAACCCTCTAGCAAGGTAACATTCTAAATGAGTGTTTGAAATCCTTTCACAATGTCACTTCTAACTAAGTGAAGATCCTAACATATTTGAGGGAAATCCCTTAACCAGGTCACATCTAGCAATGTGTTTGTAATCTTTAACAAGATTTCTTTTAACCGAGCATACTCTAGAATAGTATATTTCTTAGTGGGTCCAAAATCCCACAGTGGTTTTTCCCTATTTGGGTTTCCACGTTAAATCTGGTGTTATGAGTTTTATGATGATTATATGTTTATGAGTTTGCATGTTTAGCAGTTTTTGTTATATTGCTGAAGTATATGTTACCGAGGTTGAATCTGTTGATTTTATGGAAGTTTAAGTTTGCATGATTCACCCCCCCCCCCTCTCATCTTGTTAGCTATTGGCATCAACTCTTTACATTAAGTATCAAAACTAATAGATGGATCCTGGGATGCCATCTATCTAGGTAGGTCATAAAGTTAAAATAAATACGTAAGCATACACACATGAAGTGCATTCAATTTAAAACATTAAAAATTAAAATCAATTAAATTCTAGAGAGAGAGAGAGAGATCGTTAATCTTGAGCTCATTAAAAATTAAAATCTACACATGTGAAGTTCTCGCATAATTAATAGAATATATATACATGTACATTTTAAATTATTAAAATATTAATGAGAGAGAGGGAGATCATTTTCATGACAGAGAGAGAGAGAGAGAGATAACATTAATTTCAGAGAGAGAGAGAGAGATCATTTAAGATATATATACATCATGTACTAAATTAAAACATATATAAATTTATCTATATAGATCGCATACATACATTTTAAATTATTAAAACATTAATGAGAGAGAGAGGGAGATCATTTAAATCATGACATCTAGAGAGAGATCTAACATTAATTTCAGAGAGAGAGAGATCATTAAAGATATATACATACAACTAAGTTACTAAATTAAAACATATATAAATTTATCTATATAGATCGCATACATGCATTTTAAATTATTAAAACGTTAATTCAAGAGAGAGAGGGAGATCATTTTCATGACAAAGAGAGAGAGAGATAACATTAATTTCATGTGTGACCCCTTAGGACACTGTACATGTGATCTTAAGGGATCATATATTGTAGACACTAGGATGTTATAAGGGGTCATATGTGGTTCTAAGGGGTCACACGTGTACAGTGTTAGAACACACATGCATGACCCCTTATGACCACATATGACCCCTTCTAGGATACTATGTGATGGACTAAGGGGTATGTCATTCACACTAGGATTTTATAAGGGGTCATATGGGGTTCTAAGGGGTCACGCATGTGTTATAACACATGCATGACCCCTTAGGAGCACATATTCTTGACCCCTTAGGACACTAATGTATGTGATCTTAAGGGACCGATATGTCATACACACTAGGATTTTATAAGGGGTCATATGTGGTTCTAAGGGGTCATGCATGTGTTAGAACACACACGTGACCTCTTAGGACCACATATGACTCCTTAGGACACTATGTGATCCTAAGGGGAATGTTGTATGCACATTAGATGTTATAAGGGGTCATATGTGGTCCTAAGGGGTCATACATGTGTTAGAACACACGCGTGACCTCGTAGGACCACATATGACCCCTTAGGACACTATGTGATCCTAAGGGGAATGTCGTATGTACACTAGGATTTTATAAGGGGTCATATGTGGTCCTAAGGGGTCATGCATGTGTTAGAACACATGTGTGACAACTTAGGACCACATATTCAACCCCTTAGGACATTGTAAATGTGATCTTAAGGGATTGTATGTCATAGACACTAGGATGTTATAAGGGGTCATATGTGGTCCTAAGGGGTCACACATGTACAGTGTTAGAACACACATGCATGACCCCTTATGACCACATATGACCCCTTATAGGACACTGTGTGATCCTAAGGGGTACATGTTGTATACAATAGGATATTATAAGGGGTCATATGTGGTCCTAATGAGTCACGCATGTGTGACCCCTTACGACCACATATGACCCCTTAAGACACTATGTAATGGACTAAGGGGTATGTCGTTCACACTAGGATTTTATAAGGGGTCATATGTGGTTCTAAGGGGTCACGCATGTGTTAGAACACATGTGAGTGACCCCTTAGGACCACATATGAACCCTTAGGACACTATGTGATCCTAATGGGTACGGCGTACACACTAGGAAGTTATAAAGGGTCATATGTGGTCCTAAGGGGTCACACATTTTTTAACACGTGTGTGACCCCTTAGGACCATATATGACCCCTTAGGACACTATGTGATGGACTAAGGGGTATGTCGTACACACTAAGATTTTATAAGGGGTCACATGCGGTCCTAAGGGGTCACGAATGTGTTAGAACACATGTGTGACCCCTTAGGACCACATATGACCCCTTAGGGTCCACTATGTGATCCTCTATGGTCTTAAGGGGACGTATAGTGTCATCAGGGGTATATGTGGTCTTAAAGGGTCCTAAGGGGTCATGTTGTGTGTGTAAAAAGATGTGAAAAGGGGTCATGTAGAGGATTTATTTTGTCTAATTTGTTTAAATTTGCTATCTAAGTTTTATAATGTTTTTTTAAAATTTAAATTTATTAATTTTTCTAACGTTTTAATTTATTATATTTAGATTTGTAACATTTTTCTAATTTTTTATTTTGTTAATGTTTTTCTTAACATTTTTCTAAGTTTTAATTTACTACCTTAGTTTTCTAAGTTTTTTATAACATTTTTTAAAAAACTTGAAAAAAAAAAACATATACAATTATTTAATTTTAAAAACAAATTGACGTTAAATCAAAACATTAAATTTTCAAACATTTTTCTAAAATGCTGAAAAATAATAAATATACAATTATTTAATTAAAAAAATAAACTAATAAATAAATTATTTATTAATTTTTAACTAAATTTGATATAAAAATGAATTTAACCTGGGAAATATTGGATGGCGTACGTGCAGTGGTTAGCGAGCGGTCGAGCTAGGTTTTCGAAGCCCTAGCTCACAGGAGGAGTTGCAGCAGGTGCAGAGGGGGAGGGAAGTGCAGGGAGTTGGGGGCGAGTGGAGTGCTGAGTGTGGTTGGGGGTGTAAGGGCTGCTACGCTGGTCATCGGGGGGAAGGTTGGGTTACGCAGGTGTTGGGTTCGGTTTGCTGTGGGTAGTGGGTACCCCGTGGGTCTCTCGTGGGGTTGGGGGGTTTTTTTAGCCTCTTCCTTCAAAGGAGCTTGGAAGTGGTTGAGTCTTGGGGGGCCGCGCTTTCTCAAGGGGCTCTTTGGGTTGGGATCCTTGGCTTTCTTTTATCGCCTTTTAGCTCTTTTTGCATCTCGATGTCGGGTTTTGGTGGTGAGGCCTCACAGATGGCTCCAACAATGGACTTTTGTGTTGTGGTGGGCTCAAAACCCCCACTTCAGAGTATGAAGACATTTTCCAATAATCTTTTCTCCTCAAAACTGGGGTCTGGAAGTGTTGGTAGTTTCCGCCTCATGAAGATTAATGGGTGTCTCGAGAGATGCAGTGAAAGGCCGAAGCTGGTTATTCCTCCTGAGATGATAGCTGAAGACGTTGAGTACTTTTCAAAACACTCGCTATACTGCAAATTTTTGGGAATGAGGGTCTCCCTGCAGTTCTTGGAAAACTGGGCACAGAGGACTTGGGCACCGGATAGGGAAATGGAGATTATGCTGCTGGCGAAAAACTATTTCATGGTTACTTTCAATTGTATGGAGGATCAAAATAGGGTCTTTGAAGGAGGCCCATATTTTTACAACCAAGTGGGGTTGTTTATCAAACCTTGGCATGCGGGGTTTAACCCTTTGGAGGAGCTCCCAAACAGGGTTCCTATGTGGATTCGTTTACCACATTTTCCAGTGGAGTGCTGTCGGGAGGATGTGTTACGAATGTTGGTTGCACTGCTTGGGAAACTAGTGGGATCTTCATTGCAAACCCTAGGGACAAAGGTAATGACCTTTTCATGCATTTGTGTTGAAATTGATCTTAGTAAACCTTTGCCAGATGCTATAGATATGTGTGTGGGTTCTTACTCATGGGTTCAGTAGTTAGATTATGAGACCTTACCTTTTCATTGTCATATGTGCCATGAGTATGGTCATTTACAACGTAAGTTCCCTAGATATAAACCAGTGGTGCACTAACCTCAATAGTTGGCCCAGAGCCAAGATAGGGTTGATAAAGGAAAAGCTACTATGTCGGTCGAGGTTGTGGGTGTTGATGATTTTGTTTCAGTTAAGACAAGGAACAGAAATTGTGGCCAGAAGAGGTCCCTTCAGGAGAGATAGGAGGAGGATACCTTTAATAGATTTGAAGCATTGGATGACCTCAATCAACAGGAAGTGAATCTAGGGTTAACCCCTTTGGACCAAGGTGCTTCAAGGTGGGGGGGGGGGGGGTGGAAAGAGTTATGGATGATTTTAACCAGGCCTTGCTAGTGACTGGAAGCCAACAAATGGAGATGGAGCAGATTGCAGGGGCTGAGGTGGGACTCACTCCTATTTTGGAGGTGAATTTGGTGGGGGGGAGGGCTCCCCAATAGCTCTGAAAGTGGAATAGGCTGGAGCTAAAACTAATAAGTCTTCTATTCACTTGGGTCTTCATTAGAAAGATATTAAGAAAAGTGCTTCAGAGAAAATTTCAAAGGTCAGCAGAAAGAAGGATTTGGATAAAATCAAATTGATGGGAGAGAATTTGGTTGAGTCGGGGTAAGTAAAGACTTTGGATTCTCACTTTTCCAATCCTCCTAAATGATTGTGCTTTCATGGAATGTGAGGGGCTTGAACAGCGGCCCTAGACAAAATTTGTTCGGGAATTGATTAGGAATCATTCACCTGATGTCTTGTTCTTGCAAGAAACTAAAATTTTGGTGGAGAGTATGACGGGGTTGGTGCCAAAGCTATGGTGGCAAGGTGAGTGTCAGTGTATTGGGGTTGCTGGGTCATCTGGAGGAGTGGCGTGTCTATGGCTATAGCATCGTAAATTGTACGCACTTGCTAGGGTGGTAAAATTTCACACCTAGTTTAGCACCCGCCTTGGTGCATTTTGCATTTTGCATTGAATTTCCCCTTTAGCACTTAATTAATTAAATTAATTAGGTCTAAGGTCCTATTTTATCATCTCCTATATCATAAAGTTGGGCCCTTTTCATTAAAGTGTCTCCCTTTCATTTTATTCCTCCAATACATCATTTAATCTAAAACCCTAATTAGGTCCTATTTTGAACTTGGGGGCTTGATTTCGGGGGTCAAAACATCTTGAAATCACCTGTAACTTCGGGATTCTCTCTAAAATCATCATATCTGACGGCCCTAAAAATTTGGTGAAAAGTTGTCGGGACCATGGCGCCCGAAGTGCACACGGTCCCAAACATTTTTCCCAAAATTTTAAGAGCGCGATCCAATCATAAAATAAAGCTTAACCCCAAGAAATTGGTGGGAGATTCAATCTCTAGGTTGGCCAAAAGTTGAAATTAATACCTAGGGTTTCATATATAAGAGCTCTCTTTCTTCATTTGAAAGGATCCGAAATTTTGGTTTCAAGGACCTTCTATGCAGCGAAAGAGCAGATCTTTGAAGACTTCAACAACATTCAACATCCATCCATCAAGCATCCATCAATTTCATTCATCCATTTAGGGCTTTGAAGGCATTGAAGAACAATAAGGGATCACCGACTAAAGATTGGCTTGTACCCCTCCCTTGGGGTTGGGTATGATTTCATGTTGTTTTCATGTCTTTGCATAAGCTTCATTACATCATTTGTATTCATGCTTTAGATCACTTTGCATCTTGATTTGGAGCATTTACATTATCATTTACAAGCAATTAGGGTTTACTTTCTAGGTTGCTCTAGTTTGCTTACTTGCATTTTAGGATCTTGCACACACACAAGGTCTGCACACACATTACTATTACAATACAACTTGGCTATTCGTGGAGGTGGAAATCACAAAGTGGGGGTTTGACTAAGGCAAAACCCTATATAGCAGCCCACCATACCCTTTTCAGATATAAGTGCAAGTTTCAGGATTCAGATGATGTTGCAAGTTGTAGATCCGATGGAAGCAGACTGAAACGGAACTTCATACCAAATTTTAGAGAAAAAGACCAGGACAAGGGCGTGGGGCACCCTGGTCCTGCCAGGACAGGGGCGCTGGGTGCCCTGGTCCCTGGGACAGGGGCGCTGGGCGCCCTGGTCCTCCTGACAGACAGCAGTTTTCAGCATTTTTGATAGCTTTCCAGGTTGCAAAACAGCAGTTTCCGGAGCAGTTTCAGGGGCAGAATCAGGACAGTGGCACCCGCGCCCCCGTCTCAAACATTTTCATTCATATTTTAACACTAGGTATGCATTTACATTCTTATCTTGTCCTTGTGTTTATAGCTTTCCATTGTTTAAGTTCAATTCTGCAATCTTGTTATTAGTTCATACTTGCACTTTGGGGTTAGGGATTGAACTTGCATCATTTTGTCTTTCAATTGCAACAAAGGAATAGAAATCCTAATAGGTAGCCCGTGGCTCTCTCTTCCACAAAAAGAAGTAGCCAATTGTGTGATACCTCTAGGCTCTTTCGTATTCCACAAGTGTGTGGTTGAAAGTGAGATTAGGGCATGTTTGCTTAGTGTCACTTTTTCTCCTCCACATTTTGGTGAACCCGACGTGAATTCCAATCTTCTCTAATTCTGATTTATGTTTTCAAATTTGAGTGTTTATGCTATTTACAAGTTTTAATTTCTTGCAAGATTCAAAAAAAAAAAATTTAGAGGAAATTTTTGCTAAAACCCTAATTTTTCAATTCAAAGTTGAACTTGTGGATAGCTTAATTTTGGTCAATAATTTCAAATCTGATTTAGAAACTCATTTGAATCATAAATTTCATTTTCTAAATCTACATTCTAAGTGTTTGCATTGGTTGAAATTAAATATTTCCTTCTATTTTGCATGTGTTATCATTTGAAAAAGGAAAATTGTTGTCATTATGCATTCATTTCATAGATGTGATAATGGGTTAGCTTCCCTTGTTTCAATTTTTCCTTCTCCTAAAGAACCTCCCTCCATCTATAACAACATTTTAGTGCCTAAAAGATTTGCTACCAATCCCTTTGAGACTCTCCCATGCTCTAAGGATGAAGACTTTAAGAGTGATCTTAACAACTCTCCTAAAATGTGCCCTTCCTATTTAGCTATCCTAGAGGAAGAGAATGATATCATAAACACCTTTCTTAATGTTACTTCACCTTCCCTACATGATGCCTCTCTAAGTGAAAAGGTATTGATGGACATTGACTTATTTTCTCCTAAAGTTGGTCCTTCCAATGGGGGCATGTTAGTGCAACAAGAGGTTATGAACACTTCTTTCAAAGATCTCCTTCCTAAGCATGAATCTTTGGAGAAATATGTTCATGTTCCTCCTAAAAAACACTCCCTTCATGAGGATCCTTTTGTGAAAGAAGATGACATTATCCCTACATTTCCTAGTGATGGCATTTCCTTTTCCAACAAAATTCCCACTAGAGATGATGAATTAATGATAAATGCTTACCCTTCTCCTAAAGTTTGTCTTACCCATAAGCATCCCTTAGAGAAAGAAGATGAAATAATAAGCAATTTCCTTAATTCTCTCTCCCCTAAAGATCATATTGAACATATTTTGAGGAAAGAGGATGAGTTTAACATATCTATTGATGCTCTCCCTCCTAAGGATGAGGAATTAATAAACAATGTTATCTCCTCTCCCGAAATTAACAATACTTCAAACATTCCTTTCAACCACTTCACTATTTGGGATGAACCATTAGAAGAAGGTGTAGATTATTCTCTCTCCCTTGATAATTTCTCACCTTCCTTTAATCTCAATCATTCTCCCTCTAAAAATAAAGCATCTCCCTCTCCTCAACTTGGTTCTACTCATAAGGATACCCTAGTTCAAAGCAAGATGGTTAACATCTCTTTCAAAGATCTCCCTCTCAAAAGTGAGACTTTAGAGAGTAATGTTGATCCTTCTCCTAGAGAGTTTATTCCCCATGTAGATCCTTTGATGATAGAGGATGATATGACCTTTCCTAGTATTACTCTGCCTACTAGAACATCAATGCCTACCCCTTGTCTCTCTCCTAAAATTGATTTAATTCGTGATGAGATTTTAGTGCAAGAGAAGACTATCAATAATTCTTCCAACACTTTTGTTAATTCCTCTAAACCATCCTCAATCAATTTGATACATGTGAATGAAACACCTAACAAACCTCTCTTCATTGTCCAAGGTGCCTATCCTTCTCAAAATTCTCAACCTTTAAATAAGCCTATCTTAGTGGTTCAAGGTGGTTATGCTAATGATTCTTTTTGCACTCCTAAGAAACCTGTTATTACTGTGCAAGGAGATTATTCTTCTAAGAGCCCTTATGAGTATGCTAAGCAACTGACTAGAGAGAGTTATAATGCGGTTGCTCATACCTATAACACAAGAAATAATAGGCAACCTAATCCTCCTCTAGTTATCCCAACTACACTTCCTCCTTCCCAACCTATTCTTCCTCAAGCTCCACGTATTTCACAAGTTCTTGGTAAGGAATATGATCTCATAGAACAACTTAAAGCTACCCCTACTAAGATATCCCTTTGGGATTTGATCCAAACTTCTTCCACTCATCATGGAATGTTACAAGATGCCTTGAAAGATTTGAATGTTCCTCCACCTAATACATCTAGTAATATAGTGTCTTTGGTTAACTTTGTGATGAATCCTAAAGCTCAAATTGTGTTTACTCAAGATGAGTTGCCTACTAGTGAAATTCAACATCAATATGATCCCTTGATGATTGTGGTTATCATAAATGACACTGCTATAAGATGAACACTAATAGATAATGGTTCTGGCCTTAATGTGTGTAGCATTAATCTATTGCATAAGATGAATGTGGATACATCCCTTATTGAGCCTGACTCTCGTCCCATTCGAGGCTTTGATAATGTGGCTAAGTCTTCATTAGGTATTATCACCTTACCCATCACAGTGGGACCTGTTACTTTGCCTACTCCTATCCATGTTATGTCGGGAAATCTAACATACAACTTGTTATTAGGGAGACCTTGGATTCGCAGTATGCAAGCTGTCCCCTCTACATTGTATAGACAAGTTAAATTTATTCATAATAATAAGACATATACCTTGATAGGTGATACTAATTTTCAAGCTTGTTTGCAAACATCTACTTCCAAAGGAAGTTCTTCTAAACCTTCCTCTTCTAGTGATGACCCTTTAAACAAGATACCTATGGATGAATCATCACCCTCTGATAATCAAAATTCTTTGGATGAGCCTAAAGTTCCTGAAGAAAATTCTTCTTAACTTGAATCTACACATGAAAAGGTTTTTGATCCTGAGAAGGTTCTCGCAGAAGATGATTGGGGATCTCTTGATTTCAAACCCACCTTTGTAGGTGAGTATAGGGTTCCTCCTAGAGAGCTTAAAGTTAAAAAGAAGGAAGAAACTAGAGATCAATCAGTCTTACCTGAACCTATGAGCAATAATTTTGTAGCTGCTTCTCAAACTTCTTCTCCTCACACCTCTAATTCTGAAGAATTTGATTCTTTATCTTATGAAAAACCACCTTCTCTTTCTAAAATGGCTAATTGTTATGGTCGCGGTTTTCATATTTTGGCTAAGAGTGGCTATAGTGGAAATGGTTGTGGCACAAATGAACAAGGAATTAAAGTTCCTTTAGAACATAACATGCATGAATATTCATTTGGACTTGGACATAATCTTTCTAAGCCCACCAAAGCATCTAAAAGACCATCTCTCAATGTGAATGCTATATTTAGTAGTGATGATGATCTCACTTCAACTAAATCATCTTCTACTTCTATCAACTCTCATTCCCCTCATAAGGAAATCTTGGCGATGAACAAATCTCTTTATGACTCCCCTCAAATTTCTAAATCCACTTATGAATCTTTATCTCCTATTCATAATAAAGTCCTTTCCTCCAAGGATAAGGCTCTCATAAATTACACTCATCTTTCTTCTAAGATTTCTCGTAACTGTCCTTCTTCAATTTTTATCACTTTATACATGTTTTTGATCTCACTTATAGTTGAGCATTCAACATGTCATATTCAAATACCTCATTCAATCTATCATGTCTTTAAATAACATTAATGGCTATTATGTTGCTCATCATTATGTGACATTGGTAGCTCATTTACTGGGGGCTCATTGTCATTCATGATGGTACAATTTCAAGTGCAAACATATTTTTGAAGCAACATAATAGCCTAATTTTTCTATGTTATCTCTTGTTCCTATGGGGTAATAATGTGGAAATATTGATCATCTTTTCTTTAGAATCCTCTTTTTCTAGATATGGGAGAAGATGTGTATTCTCTTTCTTACCTTACCCACTTCTTGTGAGGAGCATTTTACATACACTAATGTCTTGCTTGCATGAACTCATGTGAGTATGTAGTACATTTTTCTTATGTCTAAATCTCTCCCTAGAAGATTGTGTAAGTCCTTCCTTGGGAGGCAATGATCTTTCCTTGTTTTTATCTAATGATCCACTTTTTCCTATTTCGTGGATGGTGTGAACTTTATTACTTAATGTTATTCCTTGTATGCATTTGTTGTTGTTTGTTCAAGGATTCTCTCTCACAAGAGGTGTAAGTCCTTGACTACAACCTCTTTTGCACTTGGTAAAATACATCCATAATGAATTCACTCTCCCAATTGGGTTAAAAAGAGTGTCATCCTTCATTAAGAATCACTTTCACCTCACAAAAGAAGGAAGTATTGCATTCTTATTCTCTTCTTTGTCTTATTCTAGAAGGTGTTATATTTGTCTAAAACAATTCCTCTCGGGGATAGGTGTCTTTTGTACAGAGATCTGTTCTCCTCTAAGGATCTCCTTTACACATACTACAAGATATCCCTTTTCAACTATCTTATCCTTGCTTAAAGAGTGCAAAACTCTCTTGCTTGGATCTATGACATTGTTGCATTTTTGGGGTATCTTCTTTTGTGATGAAGGTAGGTATCCTTGTTCTACTTTACTTATGACATAAACATTACACTTTTTGAGCAATGGGTCATTCTCGGAACCAGAGCACAGACTCTTAGAGCGAGATGTCTCCATTTTTCTTTTATGCAAGGTGATTATTCTCGGAACCAGAGCACAGACTCTTAGAGCGAGATGTCACGCTTTTGTACTATACATATACAGGTTGTAGCATACTTGGGCATAGACTCCTATGAGGTGCTTCTAACCTCACTTACACACACATGCACGAGGTGGAGTGGAACTAGCGGCATAAGGCTAGACTTTCTCACTCTCCTCCCTTACATGGATCACCTAGACAGACTCTAGGGGCTAGTTTTCCATGTCCTTTTTCCCATGGATCACCTAGACAAGATCTAGGGGTGAGAAGTCCATGTTTTCTCTCTCACTATTCTTCTCATGGATCACCAATGTGTGTATTCATGCTTTTTTCCTTCCTTTTCTTCTCTTTGCATTTTGTTTCCATTTACATCCTTCATCTTGCATTAGAGAACTCTCAAATCCTCACACTCTTTGTTGTGTTGGAATTGAGATTTAGTCCTCTTTCTTACCAAGTGATTCTCCATTAGTTTTTGATCTCATATCAAATCTTCTTGTGAGCACTTGTCATCAATATTCTTTAACAATTCGAAGTGGTAAACATGATACCGTGTTTCAACTCACTAAAATTAGCAAGCCGAAATAGGGGGGGCATATAGCTACCCTCGAATTTTCATCACCTTCCTTAGTAAGCATTAGGTGATTTTGTGATCTAACGTGTGTTTTGTAGGGTGCGGTTCCTAACTGTGTACTGCAGATACCGCTGGGGGCTTCATTCGACAGACTTATGGATATATCCTTTTTCAAATAATGTTTACTTTTCTGTACTTTAGCTTGCATATGCACGTAGTGTACATATGACCACTAAAGTGGGGGCTAAATGTAGCATCGTAAATTGTACGCACTTGCTAGGGTGGTACAATTTCACACCTAGTTTAGCACCCGCCTTGGCGCATTTTGCATTTTGCATTGCATTTCCCCTTTAGCACTTAATTAATTAAATTAATTAGGTCTAAGGTCCTATTTTATCATCTCCTATATCATAAAGTTGGGCCCTTTTCATTAAAGTGTGTCCCTTTCATTTTATTCCTCCAATACATCATTTAATCTAAAACCCTAATTAGGTCCTATTTTGAACTTGGGGGCTTGATTTTGGGGGTCAAAACATCTTGAAATCACCTGTAACTTCAGGATTCTCTCTAAAATCATCATATCTGACGGCCCTAAAAATTTGGTGAAAAGTTGTCGAGACCATGGCGCCCGGAGTGCACACGGTCCCGGACATTTTTCCTGAAATTTTAAGAGTGCGGTCCAATCATAAAATAAAGCTTAACCCCAAGAAATTGGTGGGAGATTCAATCTCTAGGTTGGCCAAAAGTTGAAATTAAGACCTAGGGTTTCATATATAAGAGCTCTCTTTCTTCATTTGAAAGGATCCGAAATTTTGGTTTCAAGGACCTTCTATGCAGCGAAAGAGCAGATCTTTGAAGACTTCAACAACATTCAACATCCATCCATCAAGCATCCATCAATTTCATTCATCCATTTAGGGCTTTGAAGGCATTGAAGAACAATAAGGGATCACCGACTGAAGATTGGCTTGTACCCCTCCCTTGGGGTTGGGTATGATTTCATGTTGTTTTCATGTCTTTGCATAAGCTTCATTACATCATTTGTATTCATGCTTTAGATCACTTTGCATCTTGATTTGGAGCATTTACATTATCATTTACAAGCAATTAGGGTTTACTTTCTAGGTTGCTCTAGTTTGCTTACTTGCATTTTAGGATCTTGCACACACACAAGGTCTGCACACACATTACTGTTACAATACAACTTGGCTATTTGTGGAGGTGGAAATCACTGAAGCGGGGGTTTGACTAAGGCAAAACCCTATATAGCCGCCCACCATACCCTTTTCAGATATAAGTGCAAGTTTCGGGATTCGGACGACACCGCAAGTTGCAGATCCGATGGAAGCAGACTGAGACGGGACTTCATACCAAATTTCAGAGCAAAAGACCAGGACAAGGGCGTGGGGTGCCCTGGTCCTACCAGGACAGGAGCGCTGGGCGCCCTAGTCCCTGGGACAGGGGCGCTGGGCGCCCTGGTCCTCCTGACAGACAGCAGTTTTCAGCATTTTTGACAGCTTTCCAGGTTGCAAAACAGCAGTTTCCGGAGCAGTTTCAGGGGTAGAATCAAGATAGTGGCGCCTGCGCCCCCGTCCCGAACATTTTCATTCATATTTTAACACTGGGTACGCATTTACATTCTTATCTTGTCCTTGTGTTTACAGCTTTCCATTGTTTAAGTTCAATTCTGCAATCTTGTTATTAGTTCATACTTGCACTTTGGGGTTAGGGATTGAACTTGCATCATTTTGTCTTTCAATTGCAACAAAGGAATAGAAATCCTAATAGGTAGCCCATGGCTCTCTCTTCCATAAAAAGAAGTAGCCAATTGTGTGATACCTCTAGGCTCTTTCGTATTCCACAAGTGTGTGGTTGAAAGTGAGATTAGGGCATGTTTGCTTAGTGTCACTTTTTCTCCTCCACAGTGGCATCCTTCAAAAATTTGCCTTGTCTGATGGGTGGCTTCCAGATCATTGTTATCTGGGGTTGCCTCGAGTCTTGAGACTGGAGACCATATCTTGTTTACTAATATCTATGCACCCACCGATTTTCTAGGCAAGCAAAACTTATGGTCTCATATTTCTTGTATGCGAAGTTTGGTCCCTTTTCATCCTTGGATTATGGTGGGAGACTTTAATGCTATCATTGAGTTGAGTGAGAATAAGGGGGGTGTCATGCGATTGGATCCCTCTTCTTATCTCTTTTGGGATAGTATATCTTCCCTGCATCTAGTTGACATTAAGCCTGGCAACGGTTTGTTCACTTGGAACAATAGGAGAGTGGGGGAGTATTGGATTGTTGAAAGGCTGGATAGATTTCTAGTTTCTAGTTCTTGGGTTGGTGGGGGGTGGTCCACAAGTTTTGAGATTCTTTACTGGAGAGGTTCTGACCACTGGCCTATCAAGTTGGTCTCTTCTTTAGCCCGGGTTGCTCTCTCTGCTTCCTTCAAATTCCAACTTGTGTGGCTTTGGGATCCCGCTCTGCAAGCTCTTGTTGAGCAGTGGTGGAGGAAGGGGAGGTCGGCCTTTGGCACTACAATGTATACTTTTTCCAAGCAACTGTAGTTTGTTAAGTTTCAGCTTAAATAGTGGAATAGGCAGGGTTTTGGGAACATTTTTCATGCTAAGAAAGCTGCCCAAACAGTGTTAAATGGCATTACCAGCGAAATCAGAGAGCAAGGTTTGTCTAATGCCTTGATTAAGGAGGAGGACAGGGCTCTCAAGGTTTTAGAGGAATGGGAACTCAGGGAAGAAATTTACTGGAAACAGAGAGCTCGCATTGATTGGCTTCAAGCGGGTGATAAGAACATTGCTTTCTTTTTCAACTCTGTGAAAGCGAGACGCAATGGAAACTCCATTTCTACTCTGATCAATGATAGAGGTGAGATTTTATTATCCTTGTAGGAGATTTCTAGGGAGACTCTTTAGTATTTCCGATCCCTCTTCAGTGAGGATTCTCAAGGGGAATTGGTGGAGGAGAACTAGGTCCTCGCTTGCATTCCTCCTCTTGTGTCTAGGGAGATGAATGAGCAGCTTATGGGTCCTATTTTGTTGGAAGAACTCAAACGAATTGTTTTTCACATGAGGAAAGGAAAAGCTCCAAGACCGGATGGGTTTCCGGTTGAATTCTTTCAAGAGTTTTGGGATATCATCAAACTAGACTTACTAGAAGTAGTCCAAGAGTCCCAGAGGAACAAACAGATGCTTCGGGCCTTGAATGCGACCATCATTGCACTAATCCCTAAGTGTGATGGAGCCGACAGGTTAGGCCAGTTATGCCCTATATCTCTCTACAATGTGATATACAAGATCATTTCTAAGTTGATAGCAGAGAGGCTAAGGAAGTATCTGGGGGTTGTTATCTCAGAGGAACAGAGCGGGTTTGTGGAAGGGCGTCAAATTTTGGATGGTGTGGTCATTGCTATGGAGACCATTTATTCTATGGCATCCTCCAAGGAAAAAGATATGTTTATCAAGTTGGATATGGCTAAAGCTTACGATAGAGTTCATTGGTCCTTACTTCTGAAGATCCTCAAGTCTTTTGGCTTTGCTAAGGAATGGAGCCAATGGGTTATGAGTTGTGTCACATCCACCTCTTTCTCAGTTCTTATTAATAGTGACCACACTTAGTTGTTTGGTGCATCTAGGGGCCTTTTCCAAGGGGACCCCCTCTCCCCTTATTCATTCTCCTGGTTGAGGGTCTGGGGAGGCTGATCAAGCATAATGTGGATCTGGGTAGTATTCAGGGCTGGAGTTGGGGTAATGATTTGCAGCCTCAGTCTCATTTGCAGTTTGTTGATGGCATGGCCTTGATGGGTCTTGCTCAGATCAGAGAAGCTACTAATCTGCGGAAGGTCTTGGATGTTTATCTGGCGGCCTTGGGTCAATTGATCAATGAAGATAAGTCTTCTATTCTTTTCTTCTACACTCCTGGAGCTAGTCAAAGGAGGATTGCTCTTATCTTAAGGTTCCAAGTGGGTAATCTGCCCATAACTTATCTGGGTATTCCTATCTCTCCTAGTAATCCCCCTCGGGAGTCATGGCAGGGTATCTTGGATAAATTTTGCTCAAAGGTGGAACATTGGATGCACAGATGGTTATCTTTCATTGGGAGGGTGCAACTGATTCAATCGGTGGTTCAGGCTCTTCTGATTTATCGTTGTATGCTTCAAGTGGCTCCTATGTGGTTCTTGAAGGGCTTGGACTCTTTGGCAAGGAAATTCTTATGGGCAGGTAATCTATCCTCCTCCAAATGGAGTCTGGTTAATTGGTACCGAGTGTGTAGTCCGAAACAGTCAGGGGGGCTTGGTTTATGGCAGGCTATTTTATTCGAGGGGGCTCTAGCGGCTAAATTGTATTGGAGGTGGTGCATTGAGAAGCATCGTGGTTGGGCTAAGCTTTTGGCTTACAAATATATGCAGAGGATCCTTGTTCAGGAGGTTCCAAGATATCCGCTTGAGGGAAAAGGTTCAACGATTTGGTATACTCTCAAGAAGGGGGCATCTCTCATTAAGGAGGGACTCTTTTGGATATGCAGGAGGGGGAGGAGGTCCTTTTCTGGAACGAGTCTTGGGATGGGTACCCCACCATCCTTGTTTAGTTTCCTAATCTTGGGAACCTTAGCTAGAGATTTTTGGAGGTAGGGTGGTCAAGGGTGAATGACTTCAAGGAGGTTTACCGGTGTGGGCAGCTGGAGATGGAGAGGTGGAAGGCTCCTAGTGAGTGGCTGGTTGTTGGGATGGAGGAAGAGTGTGTTGAGCTACAAGGCATTCTGGCGAGTAGACATTGTAGTGCTCTCAAGGGTAGAGATGGACTTGCTTGGTCTCTGAATCCTAAGGGCATCTTTACTATTGCTAGTGGTTACCGAGTTCTGTTGAATCGGTTTGGAGGGTAGAGAGGTGCACTGGTGGAAATAGGTTTGGAACAACTTCTCTTGGCCAAAGTGCAATTGCTTCGCTTGGACTCTGACCTTGAATAGATACCTACTTTGGGATAATATTCGCAAGAGGGGATTCTTGGGGCCTTCTATTTGTGCTTTGTGTGGTAACAGGGAAGAAGACTCCTCACATTTGTTCTTTAGATGTCCCTTCTCTATGCTTATTTGGCACTACTATTGGGGGGTGTGGAAGTGTCTGTGTGTTCATGCTGATTCTTTGGTGGAATTCTAGAGCAGTTTGGGCAGACCTCCTATCATGTCCTCCTTCCTTCAGACGGTCTGGTACATTGGGCCCATCTTCATACTCTGGCAGATTTGGCTTGAGAGGAACACAAGGATCTTTCGTGAGGCTAGACTGTTAGTGCAGCAAGTATGGAATAGAACCATGGTTATGATTTGGGAGACGGTGGAAGCTAAGTGTGAGGTTAATGTTCCTTTGAATAGAGATGAGGCGAACATTGTGAGCAGGTTGGGTTGGCATGAGCTGTCTCCTGCCTCCGCTTGTGCCAGAAGAGCTAGATGTGCTATGAAGAAGGTCCAAATGGTTGGAAAGTGGAGCCCCCCTTAGGATGAGATTATTAAGATTAACACCGACGGCTCCTCTAGGGGTAACCCAGGCCCAACAGGGGTGGGTGGGATAGGTCGGAACTGTATGGGAGAGGTGGTCTTCCTCTTTTTGGTGCATAAAGGGAGGCAATCCAATAATTATATGGAGGGTCTTGCTATTCTCTATGCCCTAGAGCGGGCTTGGGAGTTGGGTTGTAGGAAGGTTATCTGTGAATCGGATTCACAAATTATTGTTAATTTGTTGACTGAGGAGAAGATGAGTGGGACTCATTGGCAACTAGCAGGGATTGTGCATCAGATCCTTTAGATTAGTTCATTAATGGAGCAAGTGTCTTTCATCCACATTCCCTATGAATGGAATAGAGCAGCAGATTGTTTGGCTAAGTGGGCCTGAGAACATGATAGTGATTGGAAATTTGAAGGTTGGGAGCTTGTCTCCCCGGATTATTGTCAAGTCTTGGGAAAGATTCTTGCTGAGGACATGGAGAGTTATGATGTGGGCTGAGCTTGGTCTGGGCCTAGGGCTCTTTTTTTGGGGGCCTTAGGGCTCTGGTCATCCTTGTAATTTTTGTGTCTGATCTTCAATAAAGTTTTTACCCCTTTTATTCCAAAAAAAAAAAAAAATTAACTAAATTTAATTTAAAAAAAACATTATTAAGCAAAAAAAAGGTTATTTTGTGCACCTGAAATAATGTAGGTCGAAAGCTGAAAGGTGAGACATGATGGTTTCTGCTGACAGGGTACGTTGACGTGGTACTGACGTCAGGTTCACTTTAACCCCCTCTGGACACAGAAAACTACAAACTTGAAAATGACAGTTAAATTGTCATTTTCGGTTTTTATAGAAGTTTTTAAAAAAAACAATTTAAAAATGGATATTTTAATGGGTTCCATCGAACCCGTGTTCGATGGTGGGTTCAATCGAACCCTAAGGGGGGGTTTGCTCAAACACCCCTAGTTCATTTGAACCCCCCCCCCAAAAAAAAAAAACATTCCCCGCCTCCACCAATTTTCTTCGTTGGCAAAAGTGGGAACCATTAATGTGGGATAGCCCTAATGTATTTTTAAATAAAAAGAACATATTTATAGTGTTTTTTTTTTTTGATAGGTAATTGGCTGAAGCCTGATGACTGGAGCTATGAACTAGTGGGGACACAGTAGGGGGCCCCATCCCCATTACATATCTTTGAATTATTATTATTATTATGTTTGATTAGATTGACCCCAAGACCTTCCCCATCCTATGGAAGGCCAAGAGTCACAGCTTAGAATTCCACTTTAGATGTCCCTATTGGGAATTGAACTTGGGTCTCCACAACGAGAACCCAGTGTTTTAACCAGTTAAGCTCAACCCCTTGGACTATTTATAGTGTATTTTTAAATAAAAGAATTTTGTTATAAAATATTAAAATTTGTTTTGTCTAATATTCAATATATATTTTCACTAAATAAAAGTAAAATATATACATATTATTTATTTCAATTTTCTAACTTTATGAAGAATAATTAAAATTATAAGTATTTGATTTCATACATAACAATAACATTAATGCATAAAAAGTAGAAATTTCAAAATCATACGAAATTATGACATATTTTAAAGGTGGTAATTTAATTTTTCTACCATATCATTTGAAAACAAAACATAGTGTAAACAAGGCATCTTCATAAATATCATTTGCATTCTACATTCAAACTACACATCAAGGAAACCAAGAATGTAAAATGCCATGAATGCAAAACTTAAACTTCCCAAATGCAATATTAATATACTACATGAGTGTGTGCAAGTACATCGAGTTACATCATGCATATTCTTACCAAGTGGCTAGGGCACTTCTACCTCAGCCAAGTTCTTGTCTTCGACATGTACCTACACTAACTTGCACTCAGATTTGCATCAGTGGGTCAAAACCATAAACCATATTCAAAGCATGTGTAATATATTAAGCTCATAATCATAATTTCATTTCATTTTTATTTTTATTTTATTTTCATACATTTGAATTTAACCATCTAATTTTACCAGTCATAGTCATGTTAAAAATTAAAATAACCAAACAACATGAATTGTGTCTACTAGTCTATCAATTATACTAATAATAATGTAAGTATGGGATCTTAGATTAAGAGGTTAAAAGATGAATGGTTGTGATCACATAGAAGAAAATCAATAAGATTAAGTGGTAGGTATAGATAAAGGGATGAGATTGAGTGGTAGGTGAGTGTGAATAAGATTAAGAGGTGAATTTGAAGTGGAGGGCTAAGATTGTGTGGTCGATCGGTGTTAAGTAGATGTGTTGACATGTAAAGAGGAGGAGAAAGAAAAGGGGAATGAAGAGAAATGAGATAGTTGTCACATGCCTATGAATTCAGATTATGATCCATGTGAACAAGTTGGAGGCTTAGGATTAGAAGGAAGTGGATGATGAATTAATTAATTAATTAAAAGTATTAATTTAATTAATTAATAGAGAAAAAAGGTGGTTATAAATATTTCTCTGCAATGCTTCGATTTGCTCTACCTTGTGTAGCTCCTGTGCTTCCCAACTATGGTGGTGGCTATGAATCTACTATTGTTTGTATGGGAAATGATGATTTACATTTCATTGCCCTTGTTTGTGTGGACTCTAGGATGGCAGTTTGAGGGAAAAAAATGGAAGAGAGGGTTTTGCAATCTAGTGTTAGGGCTTGTGAAGTTCCCCGGTGATAGTCTAAAAATGCCCATCAAAAAACCATAGTGTAGCATCGTAAAATTGCGACACTTGCAATTTTGACTACATTTGGGTCTTCATGATGGCGACGCAACATTGAACCTGAATGGAGACCTCGAAACTTGTTTACGACACCAAAAACTGCATCTTTTTGCACCTTGGCCTGATCCTCCTTGCACCCTGTTGTCCCAGGAGGCGGGACCATGGCGCCCAGTGCCCTGGTCCTTCAAGACCATGGCGCCTAGCACCCTGGACCCTCAGGACCATGGTGCTTAGCGCCCTGGTCCCTGGCCCTATTTTGGGCTCGGTCTCTTGTTGGGCACCGGGTCTTTAAGTTTGCAATTCGAAAAATAATGCTGCTAGGTTGGCCTAAGGTCGAAAAAATCAGTCTCCTAACCCTAATTGACAAGTATATAAACTACATTTCCCCTCTCGGAAAAGAAGAAGAAAAACATATGTGTGCAAGAGGTGGAAGCGATAGGCAAACATTCAAACATTCAAGCATTCAAGCATTCCTTCAAGCAATTGAGCATTCTACGTCTCCATTCAAGGCTAGGTGTTGCAGTCAAGACAAGGATTCAACCATTGAAGAGGAGATCATCTACAATCTATGACCTACAACATACAACATACAACATACAACATCATTACACCTTCGCATGTAAGAATACAAACATTCTTACAACAAGGTATCAGTACTTGATTACATTACAAACACTTACATTTACAGCATTCTCATTTCTTGGTTAATTCCAAAACCAAGGTTTGACCTAAAGGCAAACCCCTAATCCCTAACCCCCCAATCGTCCTCTCTTTTCTGTGTGTAGGTTGTAGGTACGCGGCTGTAATTGAAGATCTGGAATCCTTATGCAGAGACGAACAGATCCCCCTTCGTTTCGCGGATTTTTCGGAGGACCGTGTGCACTCCGGGCGCCATCATCCCATCAACTTTCACTCAAACTTGCAGGACAGCATCGTCTCGACATTTTACTGCTAATTTCAGGTCCGCAGCTTCATCCCATGTCCCTATCTCTGTGTACAAGCGAATCTTTCTTACTTTTACCTACACTACTAGTTCAATCCTTCTATCTACATTCTTTACAAAAGAGGGTATCCTTGCTATCTCAACCCTTGAAACTCATTTAGAATTCAATCTTGCATTGTATGGGATTGGATCTTGTGAGTTTCAACCCCTCTTTTGAATGTAAAGTCTCTCCTAAGTGAAAACCGCCAACCCTAGTGACCCCCTCTCTCTCCTCGGAGTGGGGGGAACACCTAGGGTTTGATTTTCCGCTTTACATTTTGGTGAACCCGACGTGAACATCCTAATTCTAATTATTCATGGTTAGATCTGAAAAATTGGCTTCCTTAATTACATTTCCATGTTTGATCTTTTGCAAATTTTAGAGGTTAATTGCATAAAAACCCTAAATTTTCTTTTTAGTAATTGAGCTTGTGAAATGTTTAATTGTTAATGCTTGTTTCAGATCTACCCTTCTATTGCAAATTGTCAAATCATACTTGTGCTTTAATTCTGAAAATTAAGTGGTTAAGTGTCAAAACCCTAATTTTTAAAACCCTCTTGATTCAACATTTGACCAATGATTTCACTGATCAAAACACCTCCAAATCGGCTGTAACTTTGGATTCCACAACAAAATCATAATATCTCTCATCCCTGAAAATTTTGAAAAAAGTTGCGAGGACCATGTGCACCCTGAGCGCCATTGTCCTAGACATTTTTTCCAAAATTTCAGGAGCTAGATCTTACTGTATTTTTCTGCTAGAATCCAGAATCTTGGTTGATTTCATCAATTCTAACACTTTCAAAATTAAAGTCAAAGTTGGTCTAGCGATTGCTTGGATTAAGGCTTTTAATCATTCAAAAATTGTTGAAATTGAAATTCGTGTCAAAATTGTGTTTCTTACTATCCTAAATCTGAAAAATGTGTTGGCATTCATTCGAAATTTCAGTGCTTTATTCAAATTTTTGCAGTTCGTGACTTTTGAAATTAAGTGTTTAATTGCAACAACTTCAATTTTCACTTTCAAAATTGAATTTTGCATGAAATTGAGTCAACTTTTAAATTTCAAAGCCTGCATTGCTTTTAGTATTCCCTCTAAAATCATAAAATTCAAAATTTCAGTTTCCCTCTCTTTTTCAAAATTCAAATTTTGCATTTTTCAACAATCTTGGTAGGGTTCAATTTTGAGATTGCAACTTTAATTTGGCCTATCTACAGATTGTAAAATCACTCAATTTTTTCAAATTAGCTTTAAAATCATCATAACTTTCATCCCTGAAAATTTTGAAAAAAGTTGCGAGGACCGTGTGCACTCTGTTCGCCACCGTCCCTAACATTTTTTTTGAAATTTCGGGAGATTGTCATGATTGCATTTAATAGCTTAAATCTAGGAGATTGGCTGATTTTATTGAAATTTGCTACCTCTAAATTCGAAAATAAATTCAAAATTCAAAATCTTCTCTCTCTCTTTAGTGCATGAGTTTACAACAATAAGCCCTACTTACACTATTCCCATTAGACGAAGCCTTAGAATTAAGTCTTTCCAAGGTTTAATTACCGAGGAGATGGAACCTAATTTGAATGGCCTTTTTAATGAGGACATGGGTAATTCCTCTAATCCTCTTAATGATGAAGAAGCTCTCCATGAGGTTTCTATAGAACAACTTTCGAAATTGGATAACCAATTTGATGATTTTCAGCAATGGATGTCTCAAGAATACCCCGATAGTCAAGCTCTTTCATTAATTGAGGGTCTAAAACGTATGGTTCAAAGTGATAAGAACGGAATTGATATTTTGCATAGTATTGCACACATCGTGGATTCGAATGTGATGCCTATGAAGAGTTGTGCTGAAACTTTAGGTTATACACAACCTCCTACTCAAGTCAATCATTCTATTCCTTTGACAACTTCTATTGCTAGTATACCTACTTTTACATCAAACATAATGACTACTTCAATACAAAACATTCCACCTATGATCACCAGTCATGGGGGAAATCCTTCTTCTTCAATAAACCCTCTTCCTTCATTCAATCTGACTTCTTCATTCATTCCTTCAATGAGTGTCCCTATTACATCTCCACAAATGAACATTACGCAAGGGGGCAATTCATTTAACCATTTGATTCCTCCTTTCCAATCATTTCCTATGACTAACTATCATAGTGTCCCGCCACCTTACTCTCAATCAATACCTTCTTTCAATAACATAATACCTCCATCACAATCTAACATGTCTAATATGAACTCTTCGACTGAAGCGACCATTAACAATCTTGCACAAACTGTCTCTTCTTTACAGCAACAAATTGCCTCTATGAATCAATCTAAGTTTACTGTGCCCACATTTGATGTTGCGAGCCCACTTTCTCTTGACATTGTTCGAGCTATCCCCCCTAAGCATGTTGAAATCCCGCAGTTGGAGCTTTATAATGGTAAAGGTGATCCTCTAACACATGTTAAGACCTTTCAAACAATATGTACCGATTTTGCTCATGACCAAAGGTTGCTTGCAAAACTATTTACTAGAACATTAAGAGATAAGGCTCTACAATGGTATTGCTCATTGCCTTCCTATTCTATTACTTCTTTCCAACAACTTGCAAATGCTTTTATTCAACAATTTCAAAACAATATAAGTCCTAAAGTTACTTTGATTGATTTAATGCATTGTAAACAAGGTGTTAAGGAAAAAGTGGCTGATTTCATTGGTAGATATAAGCATTTATGTGCTCAAATTTCTCTTCCAGTACCTGACAATGATATTCAAAGAATCTTTATTTCTAATTTACAAAAAGATATTAGAGAAAAACTTTTGTTTTCTGAGTTTACTTCTTTCCAACAGTTGTGCGCAACTCTTCACAATTATCAACTGACTGTGAGTCAAATGGAACAAGCAAATCCTATGGCTCCAAGTGATAAGGGTGATAGTAGTCAACAACCATTTGGGAAGTTAAAACCGAATAGAGAGTTCATTAAGTTCAATGAAAACATCACCAACAACAATGTGAATGCAGCATCAGGTGTGCCTCCTATTTCTAAGTTTTTCAAGAAAGAAAGAAATTTTACTCCTTTGAATGAATCATTGCATAGTATTATGAATAAGTTATTGGAACAAAATGTGCTTACTCTCCCTCCTATAAAGAAAATCGATCTTGCAAAGATTAGTTCACCCTATTTTGATAACAAATCTTTTTGTCAATTTCATCATCAACCTGGGCATGATACTGAAAAATGTTTTGCTTTAAAGGGTAGAATTCAAGATTTGATTGATAATAATACTATCTTTGTTTCAGGTGTGAATGATAAAGGCAACACATCTGTAGCTCCTCCTAACCAAAATCTTAAGATTTTTACTGATCCATTACCTTCTCATACCTCTAATGTGATTGAGACTAATGATTCCTCTTTCTCACCTGATAGTCTTGTGTCTATGACTTCGAATGTGATTAACTTTGTAGAGAAGCAGAAAATCCCTAAAGAACCTTCCATCACATTTGATTCCAGTGAAACTATCAGGGCACCTGATGGTCCTTTATATATAGTTTCAAAAGTCAAGAATACACCTTGCCGTGGAGTGCTTATTGATCCTTCTTGCATGGTTAATGTCATTACTGAAGAATTTCTTTTTACTTTGTAATTGAATCAAGTGATCTATGACAAAACAAATGTGGTTGTGAAATTATTTGATGCATTTTCTTCTCCTGCAATTGGTTCTATTATATTACCTATTGAGGTCCATAACAAATCCCTTGATGTGAGCTTTGCTATTATTCCATCGTCCGAACAATTTCGTGTGAAGCTAGGCTATCCTTGGCTATCTTCGGAAAGCTATTGCTTCTCCTATTCACAAATGTTTGAAATTTCCCCATAATGGTGAAGTTGTTACTATCAATCATAGCCTCTTTAAACCAGCTGAAAGAACTTCTAACGTTCCTATTGATTATTTTTGGCCTAAACAATTCCAATCTCTTCCACCACGAAGTGATCATCTTTTCAAATCTTATCAAAAGTGGAAAAAAGATATGATCCTATCTCTAAGTGAACCTAGAACACCCAAACTTGATATTCCTATCATTCTTGAGAAGGAAGTTCTTCCTTTGAAAGATAAAACTAATGTCTTTCCTCAAGAAGATTCCCAACCCATCCCTATGGATGTGACTATGTCTATGTCTAATAAATTTTCTAAAGGTAGACCTATACCTCCTCGTCATGATGGACTTGGTCTCCTTCCTAAACCAGATATTCCTCCTTTATATGGAGCAGTTCCTCCTCCTTCCTCTTATAGAGAGAAGAGACCTTCCTCTTCTCCTATTTTCCAACCTAAGATACCACAACCTAAACACCCAAGTGATAAGGATGAGAACATTCCTCCTCCTCAATCTTCTCAACTTCCTACTAAGACTAGACGAAATCGTTCTGCGTGTGAACGCCGACGATAGCGTCGTCTTAGAGCTCGTGTAGCTGCTTCTCAAACTTTGCAATCCCCAAAAACACCTTCAGCTAGTATTATTCCATTTTCTCCTCAGCCGAAGATTGAGCCAAAATCTCCTAAACATAAGATGCATGATGGTCTTGATCCTGTGTGAGTTAAAGATCCTATTTTTATAAATCTTGATGATGATATAGATGAAAATGTTATTCATGATGAAAATGTTACTCTTCTTGCTTCTGATAGTGAATATGAATATGTTGATATTGATAACCATTTATCTAACAAATTTTCTAAAGCACTTATCCTAGCTCCTAGACAAGAACAATGTGGCTTGGAACATGAACATAGCCCTTGTTTGGATCTTGTGATAGCTCCATCTGTTGTGTTGGATGTTCCTCCTCTAGCGTGTTTCCTACCTTCCCAAAATATTGATCAGCAAGATCGGGGGGTGGATGACATGCTAGACTAGTTCATTAGCATAGCAGACTCTCTCCTCCTCTCTTGATCTCTTTTGTTACTTCTTCTATGTGTTATTCTCATTCTTCTATTTGTTGTCCTTAGTGTTGTCTACTTGAGGATGATGCAAAGCATTGAGATCTCTTTTGGTCTCTCTCATGTTGACTCAAAAGACACATGTGCTCCCCTCTTCTAGGTGACCTTCCTTGATTGGGGAATGAAGAACAATTATGCATACATACATATGATATACATGAATTATACTAACCCCAGGGAAAGCGAAGTCACCTCATGCTTTGTGTTTTGTGTCTATTATCCTTGGGTTTACCTCACACTTGGGGGCTAAATCTTTGCGATAATGTGCTCCTTTCTTATGTGTATCACTACCTTAAAGAAATCACCCCCAATGAGGCATGTGCGATCGCTTTAACGTAGGGGGGCATACGCTCCATTCATATCTCTTCAAGATTCTTAAAAATTTCTTGGCGAACTTAGCTTTGCCTTGAAAATTTTTGGTATTATTCTTGCATGACTCATAGTGAGGGAACCTTACTACTGACAGTCATGGTTCTCCCTCATGATCTTCCCTTTTACTTTGTCAATCGAAGTCATAAGATCCTTAGTCCACTGGGGGCTTGGTGTATCTTGCCTCCTTGACGTGCTGAAAGTCTTTCAATGTTGTTTCCTTGTACTTTACCGGAAGTATGGGCGTACGCTTCTACTCCCGCTAAAGTGGGGGCTAAATGTAGCGTCGTAAAATTGTGACACTTGCAATTTTGACTGCATTTGGGTCTTCACGATGGCGACGCAACATTGAACCTGAATGGAGACCCCAAAACTTGTTTACGACACCAAAAACTGCATCTTTTTGCACCTTGGCCTAATCCTCCTTGCACCTTGCTGTCCCGGGAGGCAGGACCATGGCGCCCAGCATGCCTAGCACCCTGGTACCTCAGGACCATGGCACCCAGCGCCCTGGTCCCTGGCCCTATTTTGGGCCCGGTCTCTTGTTGGGCATCGGGTCTTTAAGTTTTCAATTCGGAAAATAATGCTGCTGGGTCGGCCTAAGGTCGGAAAAATCAGTCTCCTAACCCTAATTGACAAGTATACAAGCTACATTTCCCCTCTCAGAATAGAAGAAGAAAAACATATGTGTGCAAGAGGCGGAAGCGATAGGAAAACATTCAAACATTCAAGCATTCAAGCATTCCTTCAAGCAATTGAGCATTCTACGTCTCCATTCAAGGCTAGGTGTTGCAGTCAAGACAAGGATTCAACCATTGAAGAGGAGATCATCTACAATCTATGACCTACAACATACAACATACAACATCATTACACCTTCGCATGTAAGAATACAAACATTCTTACAACAAGGTATCAGTACTTGATTAAATTACAAACACTTACATTTACAGCATTCTCATTTCTTGGTTAATTCCAAAACTAGGGTTTGACCTGAAGGCAAACCCCTAATCCCTAACCCCTCAATCATCCTCTCTTTTCTGTGTGTAGGTTGCAGGTACGCAGCTGTAATTGAAGATCTGGAATCCTTATGCAGAGACAAACAGATCCCCCTTCGTTTCGCGGATTTTTCGGAGGACTGTGTGCACTCCGGGTGCCATCCTCCCGTCAACTTTTGCTCAAACTTGTAGGACAGCATCATCTCAACATTTTACTGCTAATTTTAGGTCCGCAGCTTCATCCCGTGTCCCTATCTCTGTATACAAGCGAATCTTTCTTACTTTTACCTACACTACTAGTTCAATCCTTCTATCTACATTCTTTACAAAAGAGGGTATCCTTGCTGTCTCAACCCTTGAAACTCATTTAGAATTCAATCTTGCATTGTGTGGGATTGGATCTTGTGAGTTTCAACCCCTCTTTTGAATGTAAAGTCTCTCCTAAGTGAAAACCGCCAACCCTAGTGACCCCCTCTCTCTCTCCTCAGAGTGGGGGGAACACCTAGAGTTCGATTTTCTGCTTTACACATAGAGAAACTAACCACCTAACTAGAAAACTTAGAGATGATGCTTTTAAGTTACAACAACACATAAATTTTAAAATAAACACATACATTAAATTAATATGATCACATAAACTTAAGTGCACAAATGGAATTAATTATAATATTTAAATTTCTTTCCCTAGGGTAACTCAACAACATTACTTAGAAACAACAATAGTAAAGATATATGCAACATAAATTAGAAATGATAAATGACCTTCCCCTACTTAAACTAATGTTTGTTTCATTACATAAAACATAGTAAAGTAATCTTTTAAAAAATCATAGAACATTAATCATGAATTTTGACACATCTAACACATCTAGCATATTAAGTCCATTTAATACCCCAATATCAGTTATTCCTAAATTAATAACCCTAAGCTACAAGCTAAATAATACATCCCTAAAATAGATAGATGGTACCATTTCTATATAGAAGAAATCACATAAATCATCATTGCATTTTCAATGCATCTCATACAAAGTTACATTGCAATTATACATTATCCTTTACAAATAGAATATATGAATCACCAATTACATGAATAAATCCAGATTACATATTACAATGATATTTTATGAACTTAAATAAAATAGATCACATCTGCTCCATGAATCCATAGCACAAGAACTGAGAAGAAGAAGAAGCATTCATCATGCACACAAGCAACCAATGAAGAATACCAATGGAAGAAGGCATCAAACCACTCAACCATGTGGAACCAAAAAGGTCCACCCCTTGTGCTCGGGTGAATTACATAAGGACCCACACACACTCTAGACCTAGGTCAATGCCTATACAACCATGGAAACATAAACATACACATAGACAATGACAAACTAAAAGACAATAAATCCCAAGTCAAAGGCTAATCTACAAGTCACAGACACATCAGAGGCTTCACACACATTGAGGATAAGGTCCTAGGACACACATAAGGGAAAGTGTCATCACATGCCATCAACAAGGGTTTCCTTGGTAGTCTCTCACTAGACCCCGGTGCTCAAGTGACACCCATGCAAAACCGACTCATCCTTTCGTGAAGAAAAGGAAGAACAGTCATGTCATCAGACCTTCCCGTACTCATCCTAAGCCTAAAATAGCACTCTAGGTCATTAGCGGGGAACATACTTATCTTATTAATGTGAAAGCTACCCAACCCCTAAATCAATTAATTAATATTATCATTGGATTAAAGAAAACTTCAAATGAGATTCCCTAGCAACCACTTAGAGCCCTGTCACTCACTTGGAAGCCACTCACCCTAACATGCTCCTAAAATCTAAGGATTAATCATAAATATAAGTAACTCATAAAATCCACATGAAACTTTATCACATAGGTTTCATATCAAAAATCTAAACCACAATAACATATCTAATTCTTAACACATTATTCCAACCAATTTAGGTCTCATGCAACATCCAGGAAGCAAAACCTGATAAACCAAATTACATACACACAAAAGATAAAATAACACATAAATCCCTCAAATTTAATCACTAAGATTTTGGAAAAGCCACCACAGAAAATAAAAGACTCCCAAACAAGCCTTTGATTTGTCTCAAATTGACAAGAAACTCAAAAATTAAACCAAAAATACAAAACTATGACAAAGCACTTTTGTTAAATCTTTTAGTAGATATATTACACAAACTAGCATATATATTACATAGACTAGTGCATATATTACACAGAATAGTGTATAAATTGCACAAAATAGCACATATAATACACATAATAGTGCATATATTACATAGAGTAGTGCATATATAACAGAGACTAAAATGCAACACAAAAAACTCAAAAAATGACACAAAATCAATAAGGAAAAGAGTGTTTCTCAGCCAAAAATGAAATCTGACAAACATACAATGAAAGACACAATCCACATGACCATAGGGTAAGTGCACCAAGATGGTGAACAAAAAGAGGGGTATAAGTGGCCACTTTGTTTTTTTCTGAAAACAGGTAAACCTAAACTTCAAAGAGATATTTGAAGGTCATGCACTCAAAACTAGGAGTTGAGAAAAGAATAAGAATTGTAGTACTCTGAATCTAGTTTCTAAACTACTAATTTTTTTAAATATTGGATAAGATTAAGAGGGTCAAACCTTTCACGCACAAAAAATTGTTCCTGATTTTTTCAGAAAAACATAACATAGTTGTTTTTTGTACATTGCACAAAATATATAGTTAGATTTAGTATTTTACAAAACCATTTGGTAGGATAATAGGTAAGAGTGAGATCTAGAAGTTGTGTATTTTTTTATAATTTTTCGTTGAGTATTTGTTTTTATTAGTTTTTGAAGTGACCGCATCTTGAAAATTTGGTACCTGTTCGTGTGTTGGGCATAACTTACATCAAAATAATAAAAAATGCAAAAGTTTTTTTTAAAAAGTGTATAGAATCTAGTTTAGAACAATAATATGTAATTTATTTTGAATTTGGTCAAGTATATCAAAAGTTATTAAAAAAATGGTAGACATATGTCTGTGAGGACTGTCAAGGCACTAATAAAAAAAATTAAAGTTTACTATGCTAATGTTGTCCAAAAATAGAAAAATTTATATGGTCAGAAAACTGAGAAGATGTGTGAGATTATGGTGGTAATTTTAAAGATACCCACTTGATCATTTGTAAACTTAATGATTATGAAGTTGATAAATCATGTTGGACGATCAAAAAATGTGTAAAGGGACAAAAATGGAGGGAAAATGGGCTTGCAAACCTTAGGGTCTTTCCAACCCTCTTACCAAGCCAAAACCCGCACGGGTTTTGAAAAACAAAAAGTACTATTCACAGTTCTAAATAACCTATATAGGTTATGTAGAACTATAGGTTATTTAGAACTAAAACCATTATTTTTTTGTTTCACAAAACTTGTACGCATTATATAGAACTAAAACTATTATTTTGTGTTTCACAAAACCCGTACGAGTTATGAAGACATAATAATGTATGTTTGTAAACTTAGCATTTACTACACATATGTATAAACATACATATATAATATGTGTTTATGTATGTATATATACATATCTATAATTATATATACATATATTTATATAGATTAATGTATATATATATTTGTATACATGCATGTATCTCTTCTTTTCCCCTCTCTCTCGTCTTCGTATCCCCCATCACCGTCTCTGTCTATTTTGAGCCCTAATTATCCTCCTTGAGTTCTATCTCATCTCTTTCCCCCTCACACTTCTCTCTCTATCGATTCTCTCACACCCTTTTCTCCTTCTCATTCTCTCTCTACTCTCACCCTCTCCTCCTTCTCCTTCTCTCTCTCTCTCTCTCTCTCTCTCTCCTCTCTCTCCTCTCTCTCTCTCTCTCCATCTCTCTCTCTCTCTCTCTCTCTCTCTCTATCTCTCTATCTCTCTCTCTCTCTCTCTCTCTCTCTCTCCTCTCTCTCTCTCTCTCTCTCTCTCTCCCAAACTCACTCCCTCTCCCTCTCCCCCCTCTCCTCTTCATAATCTCCCTCTCTATCCCTATCCATCCATCCCCCTCTACTTATCCTACTCTCTCTCTCACCTTCTCTCTCCATCCCCTCTCCTTATCCTATTACATTCCTCTCTCTCTCTCTCTCTCTCTCTCTCCTCTCTCTCCTCTCTCTCTCCTCTCTCCTCTCTCTCTCTCTCTCTCTCTCTCCTCCTTTTTCCAATCTCCCTCCCTCCCCCTCTCCTTATCTCCTTCTCTCTCTCCATCCCCCTCTCCTTATTCTATTCTATTCCTCTCTCTATGTCTCTTAACTCTCTCTCCATCCCCCTCTCCTTATCCAAATCTCTCTCTCTCTCTCTCTCTCTCTCTCTCTCTCTCTCTCTCTCTCTCTCTCTCTCTCTCTCTCTCTCTCTCTCTCTCTCTCTCCACACACACACACACAAACACACATTTTTCCAATCTCCCTCTCTCCATCCCCCTCTCCTTATCTTATTCTATTCCTCTTCCTATATCCTATTCTCTCTCTTACCCCCTCTCCCCCTACTCTCTCTTTCTCTCACACACACATTTTTTAAATCTCCCTCCCTCTCCCTCTCCCCCTCTCCATTTCCTAATCTCCCTCCTTCTCCCTCTCCCCCTCTCCATTTCCCAATCTCCCTCCCTCTCTCTCTCCCCCTCTCTCTCTCTCTCCTTATCTTATTCTCTCCCTCTCTTCCTACCCCTATTCTCTCTCTTACCCCCTCCCCCTACTCCCTCTCTCTCCCTCTCTCCCTCTCCTTTTTCCAATCTCC